>NW_018023678.1:9314-10452 GCF_002006095.1 Pseudomyrmex gracilis | reverse complement strand
AGGCAAAAATTAAAGAAGGGATATTTGATGGTCCACAAATTCGGAAATTGTTTAAGGATAATGTTTTTACCAGTAAGATGAATAGTGTGGAGAAAGCTGCTTGGTTAAGTTTTCGAGAAGTTGCACAAAACTTCTTAGGAAACCAAAGAAGTCTTCATTATAAAGAAATAGTCGAAAAAATGATAGATAACTTCGAGAAATTAGGATGCTTGATGAACTTAAAGCTACATTTTTTGCACTCCCATCTTGATAAATTTCCGGACAACTTGGGACACTTCAGTGAAGAACAGGGCGAACGTTTTCATCAAGACATGAAAGTTATTTAAACTCGCTATCAGAGACGATGGGATGTTAATATGCTGGCAGACTTTTGCTGGATGCTCAAAAGAGAGACACTTGCACAAAACAAAAAGCGTAAAAAAAATTCTATTCATAGATCATTTGAAGAAAAAAGAACTNGATACAGCTCCAAAAAAAAACATTGAAAAAAGTGAAATATTATGCNTAACATGAACAGATTTAACCAACAGTCCTTTTAAGGGCTACATGATGTACAAAACCCGATCGTGCAACCTCCCCGCGGTGTACATCGGATAATGCTAATGCTGACGGTACAATAAATCATTAGACTAACATTAGTTAAATAAGCCTAAGAATATAAATATATTGAATGTTTATTTGTTAGAACAATATTTTCAGATTTGTTTTTTTTACTAAAACACGCTTCAAGTGTGCGATATTTCCACTATCGCACGTTCCAACGTACGATATCCCAAAATCGCACGCTGAAGCAGAATAATCAAACGGAGTGTGAAATCAGCTGTTTTCTACAATCTATCAGCTGTTTTCTACAATCTATTGCGCAAAGTGGCATATTTCGGGCATGCGTGATAAAAAATATAGAAGGAATTATCAGACCCAAAATCAGAAAAAAATTTTTTATATGTGTTTCATGAGTTTTTTTGAGGTTAAGAACAAATCCTGATCTGATAGGACAAAACAGACCTCAGATTCGGATTCAGCGACCCCAAAAACAAATAGTAGGCATAGTCGGGTGATACTCTATTGACCACAGTACGATTCGACACCGCTCGATTCGACACAGATTTATTCGACACCAAATTATTCGACACCGTAC
>NW_018023678.1:1947-8656 GCF_002006095.1 Pseudomyrmex gracilis | reverse complement strand
TTTTTGTAATTATTTCATCACTTTTGATTTTCAATATATTTGACATAATGATTATTTTTAAATATAATAGAGTGATTATATAATAGCAATATAAAGTTGGTTTATTTTTATTTTTATATATATTCTTATTTTTTATATTTTTATACATCTATTTAATTTTCAGAGTTGTTTAATCGTTCCGATATTTACTGTCAGTACTAAAAATCTATATTTTACGTTACATGTGCTATAGATTTCCAGTGCCGGCAGTGAAGATCGAAACACAGCCCATGTAAGTACGAGAGAGAGAAAGAAGAAAGAAGAAAGAAAGAACATACGAGCCACGCACAAGAAACAGGCTAGCAACTAGGCACGTTTCTCGCGGCTGGCAGTGTTAGCTATAGTTATCGCTACAGCGAAAGAAAGAGAGCGGTTATGTATGTCTGTCTCCTTCTACTGCTCGAAGTTGACCGAAGCGTCGAGCACACACGGACATAGCTGTTCGTCTGTGTGCGTATCTCCTCCACTTGTTGCTGCATGCTGTAAGCGGCTCAAATCTGGCATCTCTGCCCCTGAGGGATCTCCGCCACCAACATCAACGGGTTTACCGGACGTGATTTTCGTGTGTTCGCGGCCACCGCTGCCCGCCTCGCCAGACCCGGAAGTTACTTTTTTGTACGCGTGGCTACAGCCGCTCTTCTCTCGAGTTTTTTCCGGGGCCACTTCGGCGAACGTGGGTTTGTCGTGAGCGAGGACGACAAAGAGGATGTAATCATCTTGGAGCATCCGCCTCGAACCACGTCGCCTGTTATCACTTTCTTGGACTCTGAATAACGGTGAGTTAATTTCCAAAAAAATTCTTTAGTCTACTCGCATGCACGCTTTATACACGCTTTCTGGCTTTAAGTGTGTACGTTACATTGGACGTCTTTCTTACTATTTCAAACGGTCCCGTCCCTAAGCGATTCTAATTTCTTAGATCTTCCTTTACGTAGAGTTTTATCGTAAACGAGTATCTTGTCGCTTATCTTGAAGGTTAGTACGCTTGTCTTCTTGTCATAGCATCGTTTGGACTTCGCTTTTTTTTTTGAGATTTTCTCTTGCAACGCGATTTACGGCTCGTAATCTTTCTTTCACTTCCTGTGCGTATTTCCCTTATCTAAGTTATACTGCACCGCCGGGGNTTTTGTTAGCGCCGGGAATTTGTTAGCGCCGTTGAGTATCTCTGCTCGTTTTCCATACACTAGCTCGAATGGTGTAAAGCCTGTTGCTGTATGCGACGTTGTATTATACGCGAACATGGCATACGGAGCCCACTCATCCCAATCGTTTTAATCTTCGTTCACGTAGTGACATATGTATACCGCTAATGTTCGATAGAATCTTTCCAACGCTCCGTTATTCTCCAGATAGTACGCGGTTTGTATTATGTTAATAAGCAACAACTTACACACATTTTTGAAAAGCTCGCTGATGAAATTACTTCTCTGGTCAGTTAAAATTTCACGGGGAATTCCATGTTCACGGACTATTTTCGTGACAAACTCCTTTACCACAGTCGCGGCCTCTTGGTTTGGAATAGGCAACGCTTTGCTAAACTTTTTTAAACTATCCTGGAAAGTGAGAAGATATTTACTTTCACAACGTTGTCACGGATACCTGCCCGACTATATCAAGAGTTCAGTTTTTGAACGGTTTTTTTGGTGTGTCTGTAATCACCATTGGTACCTTTGATTTTTTGTTCTTCTGGCAAGATTCACACTTTGACACGTAATCTTTTACATCGCGTTTTAAATTTGGACAGTTGTACTTTAAGTGAATTTGCTTGTGTTACGTCCACGGATTAACAGGAGCTAATGACCGTTTTGGGACGCTCTACGGTCGAGAAGCACTCTAATGTTTCTTGGGAATTATAACGCGTTTCCCCGTTGCAGTATTCGCACTTCAAAAAAAATTGTACTAGTATTACGAACAAAGAGCATTTGTTACGTTATAATTTGTTTGTTTACAACGCGGATACTAGCAGGTACCCGTCTGCATTTTCCCAGATTATATCGCTGGAAGTAATCAAGGGCTGGTAATAAATANAAAATTCTCTTGTTAACCAATGGTTTTAGCTTACACATTTAATAAAAGAATATAACGTTGTTTACATGGTCGCGGCGCACTAATAATAACAGAGAATTATAGTGAAGGTAGCGGATACAATGTCTGTCNGCGCTTTAAAATATATTTNTNATNNCGAGGATCTGATTNCGNAATATTACATGAATAAATGACTTGATATTCTATGATTGGCGGTTTGAACCAAGATTTAGTGACATATGCTTCATATCGCGGATCTGACTTTGGTATAATAGTCGAATAAAATGTCTTGGGTATATCTACGATTTGTAATCGTTTCCAAATATTAATTTTGTACGGAAGTTGTTTTACCTACTCTACGNGAGGACCGTTATTGCTTAAGTGAGAGTTAATAATTTAACATTCTGTATAACGCTTTCTACATCACTAAGAAATTCGGGTGTATACCGAGAGATTGATTCTAGAATGTTCGATTAGTCAGACGCAGAACTAGAGACTAAATGAACTATCGTTACTTGACAAACTTGAGAGGTCTGCTTCTCCTTCTGTACGATATTCTTTAACTAACTTTCTAAGCTGTAATTTACGACCGGCTCTAATGCTTNTTCTACTCGGCTTTGGCATTTGCAGAATACGTTGGATTAGGGTAGAATTAGGTTGGAATTAACACAATTCCAGGATTCAAGATTGGATATTTACTTTGATAGGAGCAGGAGGTTCGATTTCTTACTCAAGCGCACTCAACTGCTTGGATTGACGNAGATTTGTGAAAGCGTGCGCTTTCTTACACAAGCACTTCTTCCAGACTTAAGAAGATTGGTGGTTTGCTTCCTTACACAAGCGCTCCAACCTGGGTAAAAGGGTTGGCCTTTGATTACTTACGAACTTGAATTAACGCAAAACAGAATAACTTGGAAGCAGAAACCTCTTACAATTAAGAATACTCAAACCAAAGTTGAGTAAATGACTAAGAATATGTTAATTATGAATTTATTTGCGAGTTTTATATTTCGCGCTTCTTTATACAAACGCTTCACCGGAAGAAGACTTAGGAGGCTATTGAACCTATACAAACAAGGACTCAAAGTGACTTTAAGTGAATAGTAATAAAATAAAGTGACTCGAAGTTGTGAAGTGAAGTAGTTAGAATGAATGACTTAAAGTGACGCTCCGGGCTCCGGGACGCATATTTTATACTAAGTTCACCGGGTGGGGACGCAGCCGCCGTGAACCAGAGTGGGAGCTGGAGGTAGCCAATAAGAACTGTGCACGGTAAAGATCTGGTCCCCTTGAGTAAGAGTGGTAACTATTGCCCATCAATAAGAGCGTAGTTCTAGTGGGAAAGTCCCGCTGCAGCGAGAACAAAACTTTTCTCATGAGCTCACGGCTCAGGAACGTCGCACAGATAAGATTTTGGAGGTGCTCTTGCCTCGGCAAAGCACAAATGGACTTATGCTTACGCTTGTAGATAAGATACTCGGTTGGCGACGTTGCGGCGCCTTGCTTCGGCTTAATCTTAAGAGCGCGATAACTTTGGAATTCTCGTCTCGGCAGAATACAAAGGTTTCGGCTTTTCTTTTGTCTTGCTGGAGTAGTGTTTCAAGATCATTGCATGACCCTGAGCGGCGTCCTAATGTCGTGGGAAACGTCCTGAGTGCATTCACACTTTACAATAGGCATATATGTAGATATAGTTCGTACGTTAATATAGTTTAAATACTGTGTTGGTATATATAAATATATACCTTTATGCTACGGCTTATGCTATGGCCCATGCTACGGTTTATATGTATGTATATATAGAGATGTATAATTTCTATGCTTTTACGTAAGGACTCATATGTACGATTGGGAATATTTCGAAAACGCATATATTCTATACAAACTAAAAGTAATGAATATAGGTATATTACTTGTATNAGCGTTTAACATTATTTAAAACATAGTGGTTTCCAACTTTTACGCGTATCTCGTGAACTNAAAGAGATATCCAAAACCTGACTTTACGGGTACCTTTACTTTATAAGCCTAACTACATTATGAAAACTAGTTAAAGTAACCAAAGTGAATCTCAATAACTATTAAACTTAGAAAAAAATGGTTTTTGAATTTGTGTTTCTATTACTTAGATGCAAAATACTACGTATTCAAAAGTTAATAATTCTAATTATTTAAACATTTAATTGTTAATAACAATTATTGCGAAGTTCAAACTAGGCCAGTTTTTTGCAGTTTGAAACGCTGAATTTAATAGTAAAAACTGTTTTCTTAAAAAATATATATGCAGAAGGGCCGATACGGAGTCAAATACTAGGTGTTGATGTATGAACAAAAATTTTTATTTAAACATGCCAAACGTTTCGACTCTTGGTTTGAGTCATCTTCAGTGGCATACAAAAATCTACATAANTAAATTAATATAAAAACTTTACAAAAATCAAAGACGCAGTACAGAAAAGATACAAAGCAATAATTACAACTCACCATTAAGAAAAAGATAGGCAGTACATCATCTTGNAATAAGGAAAAGATATCAAATAATTAGTTGATATTCGTCACAATGTTTTGAAAACAAAAATGTCCTCTTTCCATGTCTCAAGTTAGATAGTACACAAGAAACATACACTACACAACTGATGTACAGCCTTTAAAAAGTTTGGATATCAATAATATGCTTGATGACACCTCCACATATATAAAAATTAAAANGAATCTCATTAAATCTATGGANGACACTTTAAATGGTTTTTTAAAAACCTGGGTTTCAAAAAAGTATATTAGTGATCTGAGTTTTAAAATGATGAGATCGAGTGATGGCAATCTTCCGAGAGCGTATGGAATTCCTAAAATTCATAAGCCAGGTAATCCTTACAGAATAATCGTCTTTTATTGGCAAACCTTTATATTCATTAGCGGAATTTCTACACAAAATTTTGTACACAAACATTCCTACTGCCAAGAGCCATAGTAATAATAGTTCAGATTTTGTGAACAAAAGTAATAAAATTGATCTGCAGCGCGGTCACATTCTTTTGTCTTTGAACGTTATATCTTTGTTTACTAATGTTCCGATTGATTTGGCTTTAAAAAGCATTAAAATTAGGTAGAAATTCATTAAAAATCACACTAAAATTCCTCTTGATGAATTTCTCTCTGCCATTGAATTTGTTTTTTCTTCCACATATTTTTTATTTGATGACCAAATTTATAAACAGTCCTATGGTGTACCTATGGGATCACCTTTGTCTCCGATTATAGCGGATATTGTCATGCAGGACCTCGAAATATCAATTTTTAAAAAACTACCTTTTACCCCTTCTTTTTATTACAGATACGTAGATGATCTGATTTTGACGGCTCTTTCTGATTCTTTGTCGGGACTTCTGTCTTTGTTTAATAGTTATAACAATAGATTGCATTTTACGATGGAGACTCAGATTGATGACACTTTAAATTTTCTAGACGTAAAATTGATTGTTGACAAGCACAATTTAATCTTGTTTGACTGGCATCACAAAGAAACCTTCTCAGGTAGATATTTGAACTTTTTGTCTATGCATCCTACCTTACAAAAAATTGGGACTATTATCTGCTTAGTAGACAAAATTTTTACACTGTCCCATCCACAGTTTCACACACACACACCAAGAATCTCATTTTTATCATTAGAAATTTAATTATCAACAATTATCCTCTACAGTTCATTTTTAAACTTATTAATAATAGAATCAAATTTTTAATTAATAAGAAATATAACAACAAAATTATAAATGTAACAATTAACTCAATTGACACTCAAGATAAAATGAAGTCGTTATTTGTGACGCCTTACATTAATAATCTCATCGACTCTATGTCAAGGTCAATAAAATCTTTAGTTGATGTCTCCCTTGCTTTCCGTAGTATTAACAAACTTGACATATTTATTAAAGCAATTAAAGATCCCTTAAAGAAAGAACAAAATAAGAATTTGGTTTACTGTCTTGAGTGCACTTCTTGCAATGCTTCTTATGTGGGCCAGACCAAGAGGAAATTAAAAACCAGAATTACTAAACACAAGAATCAAATCAATCAAAAACATTTAGATCCATCTGTTGTTACTGAACATCGCCTTCAGACAGGGCATGATTTTAATTGGAATAATGTACGTATTACGGATCGTGAAAACCATTATAATAAACGAATTATTTTTGAAATGATTCAAATTAAGCTGCAAACTAATGCGATTAATATTATGTCAGATACTGAGCAATTAAAACCTTATTTCTTGTTTCTGGAAATATCACACAAATCAAAGTGATGATTCACCTTTAAAAACTTTATTATTGTTATTGTGGTGGGGAACAAGTACTTATATATCCGAACTTTGTAAAGACTGTACATCAATTGTGTAGTTTATGTTTCTTGTGTACTATCTAACTTGAGACATGAAAAGAGGACATTTTTGGTTTTTGAAACATTGTGACAAATATTAACTAATTATTTGATATCTTTTCCTTATTGCAAAGTGATGTACTGTCTATTTTTTTCTTAATAGTGAGTTGTAATTATTGCTTTGTATCTTTTCTGTACTGTTTCTTTGATTTTTGTAAAGTTTTTATATTAATTTACTTATGTAGATTTTTGTATGCCACTGAAGATGACT
>NW_018023678.1:0-1562 GCF_002006095.1 Pseudomyrmex gracilis | reverse complement strand
TTATTTCACGGCCTAAGGCTTTTTCCTCTGTTCGTGGTTCTACTCCGACTCGATACTTCATGGCTACCAGAGATTGCTATTTTGTTCAACAAGAAAACGGAATTTCTCTACCAATCAGAAACTTTGTCTTTTGCAGATTGGTTTCCTGAATGAATTTTTAGAAAAAAGTAAACGTGCGTAATTCTCTAAGACCTATCAAAACAACGGATAAATNCTTTGATTAACCGAAACACTTATCACTAGAGTGTTGTGAAATTTAGTTCTAAGAACGACAGACAGATCGTGAGTAGCTGTTGAATACTGTGTGGCTCCGAGTCCATCCGGAGAATTTATCGCAGTAAAGCAACAACTAAGTGTCAATATAAGCGTGCGTAAATGTACAGCAATTTGTAAACTTGGTAGTAAGAAACTACGCCAGTTTTTTATAAAAGAATCTTATTCATCACCAAGTCCTTTATCTTCCCGATCTCAACAAATTTTGATAGCAGCGGTGGGATAGTAAACCAACTACCAAGGCGGGATCTTAACAGTATTTAGTACAAAGAAGATTCCGGTTGGATTGTGAAGGAAACGACAAGGACGTCAAGGGTTACGGGTGAGAAGAAAAAAAAATGTCAAGTAAAGTATAAAAGAAATGTATTCTAAAAAGAGAATAAATTAAAAAAAAATAATAAAAGAAAATCCCGGCTAACGATAAGTGGAAACGGGTTCTCAGCACCTGAAACAAAGAAATAATAGAAATAATAATACTGGCTAATGGTGCAAAGAAAGTGAATCGAGAATCACTGTTCAACGCTCACGATCTCGGGTTACGCACGGAACTGATCTACCGCAATAGTAAAGTGAGCCGTGTTATAAGCGGAGTAGAAGCAGCGGACAAGAGACAAGAAGAAGAAGTAAATTCTCTGCAAGTACTCCGAGGAAGTGTCAACGAAGGAACCACTATTCTGGACGCATAAAAGGACCGGTAAAAGAAGAGGAAAATTCGGCAAAGTGAACGACATCGAAAGCGGCAGCGTGCAGCGGCAGCGTACAGCGGCAATAGCAGCGTCAGCAGCAGCGGCGGCGACATAGGAGCCGACGACCTACATAGACAGCTGCATTACGCAAAACAACACTCAGCAGGCAAGGAAATGAGAGCACTAGCGTAAGTCAAAAAATTTGTAGTAACGTTTTGTAAATGTCCGAAAACCGGCAAAAAGGTTGCCCGGAAAAACGTGACTGGAACTCCGCTCATGAATATCAAACAAATAAGAATTTACTACCGACACCGGAACCGCAAACTGCTCCGGCGAAACTAGAGGCACATACGTATAGGCGCCGGTTGAGATTCGAAGGTGACACGGAATCACAATCGAACGTAACTATTGAAAGAGAGTTTGAGATAGAGATAGACCGGAGTATCGCTGTAAACTTATTAAGGGGGGAAGACGGTAATAGCGAACCTACTTCTTTAAATCAAAGCGAAATGTTCCAGGCGGGCGGAAATAACCTTGCGTCAGATTTAGATAACACGGAAAGGGCTCTGGACATAGAAAGTGTTAGGCGAGCCCAGGACGCGG
>NW_018023677.1:0-10754 GCF_002006095.1 Pseudomyrmex gracilis | reverse complement strand
AGCTTTATTTGGCAATATTGCTACAGACATTCTGAAATGTTACAAATAGAAGCTCAAACTAGGAAGATTCCTGCACTGTTTGTGCAATGTTGGAAAAGAAATTGCAATATTGCAATGTTGCAGAAAGGTTACAACAATATTCGGTGCTGTAAGGGTAAGTACAAAAACTGAACAGTGAGAAAAGATGTACGAACGTTACATTACTCTATTCTGCATATTATAATTATTATATAACTATAACGTGATTTTTGATTTTAATTAAATATTTTAAATGTCTTAAATCAAAATGCTTTTTGTAATTATATTATTATTATCTTTGGTTACCAATATTTGTGAGAATTCGACAGATAACATTTTAAGTTGAAATTTAATACTCTGCGAACAATTTGCCAAAGTTTTCGCGACTCCCACAATTCTGTTGCGCGACTCCCAAGGGGATCGCGACTCATAGTTTGAGAGGTCCTGCTATAATGGAAGAAATATGCACATGTACGCAACTGTCTGCTTGCTTGCGTATTCTTTCTACTATCGTATATACTTCATCAGAAGATCGGACTATTCTTGTAACCTAGACAAAAAAAATCACATTTTGATAGTTCCATTATTCTTTTATGACAAAAAATAACTTGCTCGTGTTGTAAAAACAAAATAAATGTATCTTAATAAGTTCAATATCGAGCAAATGAAATAGAGGCAAACAATATATAAAATATTCATTAACAAATAATAGTTATACATAATAAGCACGAAACGTTTTGACATACACAGATGTCATTGTCAGTTGCATTGTACAAAATACAAGTTGTTAGGACAAAATGTTCTTTTTCAAGTCTCTCTTAGCCCGCCACCTCTAATCCCCTCAGTCTGTTCTTTATCTTTGTGGGGGCACGTGTTACTGTGCATGACCGCTATGCGTCGCTTGCGTACCTTTCTTTTTGGTGATTACCCGCTCCGCGGCGCTTACTTGTACCAAAGAGAAGCCTGAGAGCGGTCACGGCCTTAGACCATATATACTTATAGACGCGGCTTCAGACAACTATCTTGAAGCAAAGATAATATCATCTACATGACGTCACATGTGGGCAAAGCAAAGGCGCGTTTATAGACGGCTTTAGATAACTGCCTTGAAGATAAGATAATATCATCTACGAGACCGCGTTTTGGCCTTGTTTATCGAGTAATAGCTGTTAATTTATGTCGGAATTGGTACAGTTCAACTATAGGATTTCAATGCTTCTGTTATATTCTGTTATGCTTATGTTAATAAACAGAAATATTAAAATTTTAGGTCCGCATAAACCAGGCCTTAGTTGAACAATTGCTGAAATGTCCACATGTGACGTCACGTAGATGATATTATCTTTGCTTCACTTCGACTCGTGGATTCATATCTACAGGCCGTGTCTATAAGTATATATGGTCTAAGGTCACGGTCATAAGAGTTTCTGCAATAGCTTTTCGTGTACATGGTTCTATTCCGTGCTAAGTTTGTGGACATGGTTCTATTCCGTGCTATGAGAACACCGACGTGGTGGGGATATGCACACAAGCGAGAACCGTCGTCATACATCGACATAATATGTCTGCACTCTTCCACGAACGTACACGGACAACGATCTTGCTTGTGTGCGTATCTCCACTACGTCGGTGTTTTCATAGCACGGAATAGAACCATGTCCACAAAAAGCTATCGCAGAATCTCTTATGGTTGTGGCCGCTCTCAGGTTTCTCTCTGCTTGTACGCGTTTATTTTAGGTAGTCAGTTAGTAAATGTTCAGTTCGTCACCCCGTTTTCGGTTCGTTACTTCCTTCTTGTTCTAATAGTTTTGTACCGACAAACCCCTTGTGCTCATATAAAGTCATAATAAAGTTCTTGTACTGATACTAGCTCACGCCTTTCAAATTCCTAACACAAGTTAAATTAGGGCTGTCATGATGTCAGTTTTAGGCAGATGATCATACCTCATGTAGATTGAATGTTTTATGTCGTCATAATATAAATTAAAAAATGTTAAGGGTAAAGTCAGCATTTTAACTTTTATTTTATACAATAGGACTGATGATGACATCTGTGTATGTCAAAACGTTTCGCGCCTATTATATAACTATTATTTGTTAATGAATATTTAATATTTTTTGCCTCTAATTTGCTCGATATTGACCTTATTAAGATACATTTACTACATTCTTTTATGTCATCTTCTGGTGTCTGCATATTTATATAATGCTTAGAAATTGTTTAAAAATAGAAAAGTATGTCGTTCTATTAAGCTTGTGAAATTATCACAGTGAGGGAAGGGGTCAATACGAGTACGCCTGACATCTACACATTGTGTTCAATGTCCTAGTCACATAGACAACAAATCTTGACAGCAAAGATCGTCTCATTTATAACCATTGTCGGTCCTGTAAACCTTTTAAAAACGGTATGTACCAAATTTTAGACATTGCATATAATTTTTCTTTAATCTGCTATTTATAAAAAATTGTGTGTCACATTGTTCAACAAGTGTGTGTTATACCAGACACGATCGTTACACAGATTGTCACTGAAGAAGGTCTGAAAACTTGGACCGAAACGTCTGACATTCATACATAATAAAAATACATATACCACAACATTGGTTTGGCTTGTATTGGCCCCTTCCCTCACTGTGTAGAAAAGTATGATCAAGTGATAGTAGGACAGTGTAACTTTTTGGTTTTTATCAGTGGTCAAAATATCAGAGCACAATATGTTGAAACTATTTTAAGTTATGTTAATAACTTTTACAATGTCCGGTACTAGGTGCTATTTAATAATCTCGCAAAATCACATAGAGGAAGAGTGACATGAAAAAGCCAGGTTTAGTATAAAGCCAAAAAAACCTACTTCAAAAGCAATCAAATATAACGCTTATTTTCAATTTGTGTTTCTAACTGTTTCAATTTGTAGTTTATTTATTTTTTTTATGTTACGTAATAAACGAAAAGGCAAAACCCAACAATAGCTTAATAAACATATTTTCACTTAAAAAAAAAGTAAAATTTGGCTTTTTCATAACATGATGGTATTGAAAGAGCCATCAAATGATATGAAAGAGCTCGACTTCTTATAACAAGAACCTCTAACTGTTTATAAACAAAATAATAAACAAATTATTAATAGACATACAACTGTTAACAAAACATTAATATAATTGTTAACAAACATTTGTTAACAAAATTGCTAAAACTAGTTTTATAACAAGTTATTCAAAATAACAAAACCATCAACGTAAAAATTTATTTTTTTATTTAAATCTAAGTAACTCTTACTTTATTAATCAAACTCTTAAAAAAACTTTTAAAATTACAATTGAGAAGAAAAAAACTTAATCTTTTTAAAGTATCTTTAGAAGCAATTTTGACAAAAATAATTTAGCGTCCCTTTTATCCTACAGTTTTCGTATGCCCAACCAGAACAAACTTTACACTGAAACCATATTTGCTTACTCTTTTTATAGCGTTTAGTGCTATACACTTATTATTTTCTTTTCTTTCTATTATTATTTTCTTTTTCTATTTTTTTTTCTTCTTTTTGATAATATTTTGTCAGAATCTAAAGACAAATTATCGTTACATTCACTGTCAGAGCTAGATGTTTTATTAGAAAGAGGTTTTGATTGTTTAGTAGCTGGCTTTTATCACATTATAGTCTGGCTTTTTTAAAACTTTTCCTCTTAAAAATTATAATCTCAAAATACACTATCAAATTATAGATGAGAAATATTTACATAATTAGGAGACTAAATACATATATAAAATCATGATATAATAATTTTTGTGTTATTCCTTTACACAAAAATGTTAAAAAAACAAAGACATAAAACTCAAAAATTTACTTTTTAATAACAAAATCTTTACTACAATGCATCGACGCTATTTATTTGTAATAAACTGTCAAATGTTTGTGGATGACACACGTCTAGTGTTGTTATATAAAAATAAAAACTTCCGTGAGATTTGTTCAGAAACTGCCGAATAATGGCTCTTTTAAACTCTGGTTCTTTCATACTTTTCCCTTACTAGAGTTTAACGTTAATTTAAGTTAATTTAACTATTATGATAATGTTGATTAGTTTATTGCTTTATTGTGATTTCTAATATTGTTAAGTTATAAATAACACAAAATAGAAAAATACTAAAACATCACTTCTTTTCTTTTATTTAAGAAAAAGCGTCCGGCACTAGGAGAAGCGTCTAGCACTTATAGTACTGTTTTATACCACCTAACTTGTCATCACCCCTTAATCTCTTTCACTCCTCTTCACCTCCATTATTTTTCTATCTCCACTTTTCCACTATTATTCTATCAATCAGCAAAGACTTTTTTTTTCCCCACTACTTCGCTAGACAAAGATGAGGCTACTGTTCAACACCAGCTGTCTCTCTCAACGTTGAAGACATTTTCTTGGCATGGCAAAGATAGGGAACGCGCAGTCTACATTCTACGTCTATATATATGCTAGCACTACGCAAAGCGAAGTCTATATATATATTTTACACCGATAAATGTTTTGTGACTTGACTTATTCCAAGAATTCTTTGTTTCTCAACTTTTGTCGCGCAACTTTTGTTTCTTTGATACAGGTTTGTTTCTTTGATATAATATTAATTATAAGCTTTATACAAGTATATTTGAAAGAAACTTATTGTTTATTAATGTATATACAAGATGTTATCTCTTTATCCTATTTTTAATTCTAATCTATCTCTCTCAGAAAACAAAGAATATACAGCAATTCGTAAATAATTACTTTGTTTCTTAATTTTTGTCTGTAAGTGTATTTATGATTTGTCACAATTGGCATCATTGTTTTCTTATATATCGTTTTATTATATATCGTTTCTTTTATAAATTTTGTAGAAAAAAATTTTGACATATGTGTTATAATTTGTTTGTAGTGATATTATAAGATGCATAATAAAACTTTATTTTTTGCTTGTGTTTAGATCATATGAATTTGTAAAAATAAAACACTTAATGAAGATGACTCTAGAAGTTTAAAACTAACAATAAAGTTTAATTTACTGATTAGTTTAACTCTCTCTCTCTCTCTCTCTCTTATCGATATTTCAATCCACAAATTTTTACTGAATTTACTTTTAGAGAGATCTGTATCTAACTAGAATAAAACATTAATCTTTCTGTGTGTTACGTCCTGGCCCATGGATACGGTCGGGCTGTGGTGGTACGCAACAGCTGAACATGTTGTCTTTATTGCTCACAGAAGATACGGAAGATACGGAAATCTAACTGTGTGTGAGTCGAGCGAGTTGCTTATACTCACGGACGTGTCAACGACACGTGCCGATATTACTCCGTCCTGTGAATTCTCACTCGGTGGTCTCTTTTTAAAGTCTGGAGCGTTCGCTCCAAGGACTAGGGACGAGACCGTGCGATCGTTTAGGATAGGAATGTGCGGAGGCGAGGTCTTGCTTCTTATTTAAATAAAAAACTGGTTAGATAAAAGGAACACAAGTTTTCATTTATTTAAGATATAGAATTCTTATTTATATTGATTCTCTTTTTTGTGTAGTGTAATTGTAAGAGTGAATGAGAATGTGCGTGAGAGTGTGGATGAGAGTGACCGATTCGTGGTGGAACCTCGCAAGATAGGTTTAGAGGATTTGTTCTATTTTGACGAGAAAGAGAATAATACAGGTGGAAAAGGGCTCCGAGTACATGGTAATGGGAGCGGGAGTTCAGCAAAATTACCGGAATTATCTCGGCGAAAGGAAGTGAGGATATCATCCTTTGGAGTTCTTCTGGTGTAATGGTGTTAAAATCTAATGAAAACCTACTGAGAGATATAGATGAATTGGATTGTAGGTAGCGGAAAATGTGGGATAAAAAATTGGATAGAGAGTTAGCAGGGAGAGGTGTAGGCGTGTCTGAGAGTTCTATTAGCTCTATCTCGGCCCTGTTGCAAGACTGGGAGGAGGAAGGGGGAGGAATCAGGAGTTCAAACTCTATCTCGATCTCCAAGTCGAAAAACAAAATTAGCAGATTTATTTATTGCAAAACACCCTGCAAATGGTTTATACTTGCCCAACTACTACGGGAAAAAAAAGTATTTAAAGTGTTAAATAACTAAAAATTAACTAAGAATATGAATAAGGTTGAATATGAATAAGAGCCGTTTTGCAGGATGTTATGCCGAAACATGCTTGTATATATATATGTACATATATATGTGTTCACATGTAAATTTTTTACACGTGAGTTTTTTGAATACAAGCATGTTTCGGCATAACATCCTGCAAAACGGCTCTTATAACCTTATTCATATTCTTAGTTAAGATTTCAGAGCCTTAAAAAAGCTTATTTAATTGTTAACTGAAAATTATTTAATAAAAGTGTATGTAATAGCAATAGTGACGAATTTTCTCAAGCGTCTTATCAAAAGCAGTAAGAAATGCTTTTATAAAAATAGAAAAAAATAATTATTTACACGATTCTTATTAACTAAATTGTAAGTTTTATGTGAAAAGAGCTTAACTTTATAGAAAATACAAAAAGAAGTACTTTAAAAGCGTTCTTATTCATTTTTAAATCGTGTCCATTAATACCGCACGATTTGAAACTTGTTCGCGTTAGTGTGCCTCTTCAAACTGATGTTTTTTCTGACCTGTTTTGCTGTGGCCCGAGTTATCATCAGTTTGCGCACAAGAACAAAACACAAAAAAGACTAGGAAGAAATTAATGTAAGTATTCTTCTTAAAAAATAAATACTTGTATTTTTAAAACATATTTTTTAATTATTATTTAAATAGTTACTAAAATGCATTTCAAAAAAGAAAAAAAATGTACATCAAGAAGATTATGTTCAAAGCCTTGGAGGATCTAAAGTATCTGGAACATCCATTCATGCAGCCAGCAGACTTTTTAGATGTGCCATAAAACATATAATATATAAAAGACACAGTAACTATGAGCACACAATCCGGAACAGGTGTACTAACTGAGCACATTAATATATTCTTTTTGTCTTGAGAGACACTAACTGCAGCAAAATTTTACTTTTTTATTTTATTAAAATTAATATAAAATTATAATAGTTTTTAGTTAAAAAAATACCTCGATAAAAAGAAGAGTGTGACAAATAAATACATATTTTTAAAATACAAAACTGAAGTTAAAATATTGTGTAATTAATTGATATCTAAAAACATTTCCTTAATGGGATACTGAGCCCACTACTTTAATTCTAATATTTATTTTTTTTAATTACAACAATTTCTTAATGCTCAAGTTATTTTACACAATCGCACCAAACGATTTTTAGTTTGTTTTCTCTAAGTCTAATTTGTTTTCTTGAAGTTTGATTTTGATTTACACTACGATGTTATGCTCCCATCAACTATTGTTTCCTCCCTAAACATTTTCCGGTCCTGCAAGTGATACATTACGACAGTGAAATGTCCAGTCATGGGAATGCAATTTTTAGGATAGCATTCCTCCCCGCGGACGTTTATAACTTAGAATCTTTAAAGTTTCCCAGGAGTCGAAGAAAGAAGAAACTCGCAGTACCGAGAGACAAAAAACAGACAAAATAGATTTCCGTGTACCCATCTTACGTACATATGTATACATGAACACACACACACACATATAGAAAACGCGCGTGTTACCGAGAAATATGTATTCTTTGCTTGTCCTCGCATTAGATAAAATTTATTTCAAACGAAAACGAACATTTTCGCAGATATGTGATACAACACACTAACGACGCAACGATGGCTCAAATCAAAGTTTCGTCTTATCCGTCTATACTGGACAGAACTCTCCACGATAGAAGAGTGCTATACGCACTTTCAAAAGAAACTTTCTTTTTTATGTGTCTCGTCGCCCGTTCTATGGAAGAAATATACATCACATTATGTTCACTAATCCTTTGTCCTGAAACAAGCGCACGTCTCTCTCTCTCTCTCTCTCTCTCTCTCTCTCTCTCTCTCTTTGCAAACACTAAATTATTTTTATAAATATAAGCGTAAAAAAATCCTCTCTTTGTTTTCTCTCTCGAAAGAAAAACTCTTCTTTCTCGCGCAAAAGATTATTAGATTACCTAGTATTAGTATTTTCTGATTGGCAAATAAATAACTTTTGTCAAAGAGAGAAATCATTTTTCGTCAGTTTCAATGGTTCAAAAAATTTGTGATCGCAAGAAACGCGAAAAATCATCGCGTTAAAAACATAAAGAATTTTACAAACGCACCGTAATTTGTGAGGAATAAATGTACACGTGAGATACATACTTATATTTTTGATCATTCTTGGACAGATTTATTGCGAAATACATTCGTATCTTCACCAAAATGTAACTTATAAGTTTTCTTTTCTTTATGAGATTTTTCCCGTACTTAACATTTTCATTACTGTGAACGAGATATTTCGCCATCACAACACGATATCATTTATGCAACGCTTTAGACAAGATATCTCGCGTCACAACTTTTGTCATTCGATAGTGCTATGGACGAGATATCTTGTATACTTTAATTTGTCATCTAAAAATTTAGAATAAAGAATCCATTTAAAGACATTTTGTTGACATCTCGTCCATAACACAGCACAATAGAAATTGCGACGCAAGATATCTCGCCCTTAGCGTTATTTCAAGCAACATCGTGATGGCGAAATATCTTGTTCTCGGTAACAAAAAGATTAATTAAATAAATAAGCAAACACACTCATTATCGACACATCTCGATATTAGAATTATTTAGTTTGATTAGTAAAACATGCGAGTAATTGCTCATAATTTGCTAATCAAAATAAAACGTCCACGCTTTCGCGTTCAGCCATCATTAGTTTTCATCTGCCATTATGTGTATGCTATATTATATGCTGTTATGTTAGCTCTTTCCGCACTGTTGCGACGGATAACAACTGTGAGCGCACGAAGCGCGGCGGGCTGTCTTACGCGCATAAGACAGCCCGATGCACGCTCATTCGCAGATCTTTATTAATTATGATCTCGGTAACTATTACGAATCTAGCAAAATAGTATAGGATTTTTCGACTTAGTTTTACTCTTTCTACCTGTCTACGAGAGATGTTACACCAATTCTGGGACACCCTGTAGAATAGAAATACAATATACAATAGCATACTTGTGTCAAGTATGCTAGTAAGACTACACTTTAACTTTTTTTCCGTAATTATTTACTCTAATTCTAAGTACATAACTATATACTTTGGTAAGTTTATCTTTATTACTATAACACAGAAATGTAACAAAAGAAAAAGTTTTTTCAAAATATACTAAATATTTTTCAATTATATATTTAAAGCTCGGTGAATATTTAAATAAAAAGATAGGGAAATGGCAATAACAAGCTTACATCAGATGTTCGGGTACAATTGTTTTTAATTCAAAGATTTTTAAAAATGTTAACAAACGTTCCGATCCACTATGAGATCTTCTTCAGTGTTTTAATGAAAAATTACATAAAATTACAACAAAATCATGATCTATTCAAGATCATGAAGAATATGAATAAGAAAAAAACCGCTATATAGATATTCAAAAAAGGCGGAAGTAGCAGCAAAGTATCAGTCAGTATTACGTAAGAAGACGCAAAACGTCCTCTCGCTTCGAATGCAACTGACAGACTGACGTCCTCTTACTGACTAATACTTTGCTGCTACTTCCGTCTTTTTTGAATATCTATATAGCGGTTTTTTTCTTATTCATATTCTTCATGATCTTGAATAAATCATGATTTTGTTGTAATTTTATGTAATTTTTTATTAAAACACTGAAGAAGATCTCATAGTGAATTGAAACGTTTGTTAACATTTTTTAAAATCTTTGAATTAAAAAAGAATTGTACCCGAACATCTGGTGTTAGCTTGTTATTGCCATTTCCCTATCTTTTTATTTAAAAAATATTTAATGCAAAAATACTTGGTGCAGCTCCACCCCAACTATAATAAACTGAAATTATTTATTTGTGCGGCAGTCTGATGTGTAATACTTATTCAGTAGTTTTTTTATTTAAACATACAAGTTTTAATTCAAACTATTACTTCAGATTACAAATGTAATCTTGGAATTAATAAAAATGATGTTTTTTTATTATTTAACGGTGAAATTCAAATAGAAGTACTTGTATACTTTTAATACGACGCTGATTAGATTATTTTTGATAATCGAATATACGTATGTGAAATATATAAAATAAATTGTGTAAATAGCTGTAAAGTTCGCGCGTGCGCATGAGACATGTCTATCTGCAGATTGTAAATAGCTTGCACGTAAGACATGTCTGTCTGTAGACTTTCGGTGCAGCCGCGCCAAGTTGTTTTGCACTAAATATTTTTTATATTTCAAAAAACCTTTTTAGTTTGTTATACCTGTTCTAGTAATAAATATAAGCTTATAGTTATGTACCTAGAATTAGTAAATAATCATGGAAAAAAAGTTACGGTGTAGTCTTATGTTACGTCCTGGCCCACGGTTACGGTCGGGGTATGGTGGAGTAACAGAGAGCTGTCGTTCTCTTTCTATCTCTGCACAGCAGATCGGTGATCCCGCTGTGGCAGAGTCGAGCGGGTTTGTGTGCTCTCACAGATAGGTCAACGGCGTATGCCGATCTTACTCTATCTATGAAGCCCCGCTCGTCGGTCTCTTCCCAAGTAACATGAAAACGTTCAGCGAATGTTAATTTTGTGTTTGACATGTTTTATGTTAGACCCCGAACACTGATCTAACATGTTGAACTAA
>NW_018023676.1:10177-11308 GCF_002006095.1 Pseudomyrmex gracilis | reverse complement strand
TCTGATAGGAAACTGTAAGGAGAAGAAGAAGGTTTGTGGATTAATATTAGCCTAACAGTTTTCTTGAATTGCATTTCCAGATTTATCAGAGGTTTTTTCACTTTTATCCAAATTTTCTATTGATAAACGGTTTTGACTAGCGGTAGATGTCGATGGTTTTGATATTGAATAATCCTCATCTAAAATCAAATGTTTCATAAATGTATATACTCATAAGTATTATGTATAGTATATATATGTACGTCTATGTAAATGTTAACTATGAATAATATTGATGCAAAATCTAAACAGCGTACTACTTGGTCCTAAATAATACTTTTGCGTCACCTTGGACGTGAAAATAATCTTTAGGTAATTTAGATTTTAAACCTGGATTTTCTGAATAAATATGTAGTCCCAAAAGCTTACAAGAATTTATGCCATCTAAAGATAAAGATATACGAATTTTAACAATACCAAAAAAGACTACAGGAATGATTCACCCTCTTGATGTTTATTGATTTAGATTATAAAAAAACTTTGTGAGAACATTCAGTGATCGCGTTATATTATTAAATTATGATATCAATTTACATTTGAGAAATAATATCATCAAATTACAATCCTTAACACATATCCAGCTATCTTCTCCACGATACCCTAATCGTTTTAAATATGCTTGGTTTAAAAGTGGCTACATCAAAGAACGACGACCACAGTTTGAAACTCCAGTAGATTTTTGTTTCTCTGGAAAAACTATACAAGAAATACCACGGTGATCTATATGTGGGGCACCCGCTATATTATGTTGTTCCTGGTGCAAAAAATATTATTGTATNCATCATTTTTTCGAGGAATATCATGATTGTAAGCACTATGAAGTATAAGAAGTTTTTGTAAGTAAAAGATTTCTATTCTGATGTTGAGGTGTTTCCTCGGGCTCCTTTGGATATGCCAATAATTATAATTGTGATAAGGGCTATTGGAACCGTTAAGCAGGGTGTTATGCCGTAAATAAATGTATTAAATCTTATTTACAAACGTTTCGGTTTTTTATTCAAACCATCTTCAGTGTATCTGTTACAGTTATAAGACAAACTTTATATTTTGTATATATGTATAAAAGGAGATTAGTCGGTAAATATTGGTATA
>NW_018023676.1:0-6562 GCF_002006095.1 Pseudomyrmex gracilis | reverse complement strand
TTGTATACAGAGAAACAATAAAATATAAAATTTCTGTTTTTTATGTTATTAAATTTATTAAAAGTACATAACATTTTACATTAAGTATAACGTATTTATACAANATTAATAATCATATACACCTTGGACTCTTTTTACACAGCCTTTTTTTACACGATTTCAGAGTTACACGGTTTCTTTTAACACGATTTTTTCCCAGTTACACGATTTTTATAAACGATTTATTCACAGTTACACGATTTTTTTGTCACTGTATTTTGCTACGGAGATTTTGTTAGATTTTTTGTGTTAGTGAACTAGATACTCATGATGCTCAATGCTCACGTTACTAACTTATTGCTGTCAAGGTGCAGAGTGTCGTTCAAAAATTTTTCGCTGGCCAAGGAGACCTCGATAGACCAGAATAAGTCTACTATCGTATGCTCTTATCATATTATTTACATTATTTATTATGTANTGTCGAGTGCAACACGAACGTCAGCGCGTCATACTGTAGCTGATTAGCGTAGCCAAGTGATATGCTACCGATTATGAACTAAATGTATATGCAAATTGTATACTGTTATCAAAAATAATAATAGACCGTAAAATAAATTTTCGAGATGTTATACTGAAATGTTATGTGTTAGTCAATAAGGCCAGAAAAGTAAAATTCAGATATGGCATTCAATTCGTGTGTTAAAATTATTTAAATTTTCCTTTTGTCAAAGTCTTTTGATTATGGAAAATTTTTGCAAACTATTCTCACGAATAACGTACATGACTACTCCGCAGTGTGTTTACGGAAGTGAGTGATATGTGCGTGATACATTACATATACAATATGCAATATAAAGACTGGAATATGAATATGCTCAACGATCTCTCAAGTCACGTTGCACTGCAACATGACCTGAAATATTCAAAGAATAAAAGCATCTTTATTTAAAAAATTATTATCTTTATCGTAATAAAGTAACCCAGGGTCTTTCAGATTAAACGCTCACGCAACAAACATAAAAAACTCCTATAAAAATTTTTTTTTTGCTCTATTGATGGTAACACTGAATTCCCCAACTCGGGACGAAAATATTTTACTGCTACTGGTTAAGTCGGTAAAGTTTGTTTATAGTGTCAAAATGTACGATTTAACGNAACGCGTATTTCTTGTGAAAACGTATTACTCGACTAATCATAACCTCGCGCAAACTCTGACCTCTTACGGTAAGAGTTTTAATGTTCATCGTCGAAAATTGCCCAAAAAAAGTGTAATCTTACGTCTCGTGAAGAAGTTCGAACAAACCGGTAGCGTTCTCGATGATAGAGTTGGAAAATGTGGCGCGAAACGAATCGCGCGCACGCCGCAAAACATCGAGCAGTTGCAAGAGAGAGTCCGCGCCAATCCCCGCACCAGTCTGACTCGTTTAGCTCAGGAGATCGGGGTGTCGTCTTCGACCACGTACCGAATGATGACGGAAGACATCGACATGTTCCCCTACAAAATCCAGATGGTTCAAACGCTTTCCCCTCTCAACGAAGAGAAACGGCTCGCATTTGCAACGACCTTNGGCGNGTATNTCAGTCANAAGCGCGGTAATCTTC
This sequence comes from Pseudomyrmex gracilis, assembly GCF_002006095.1. Classification (NCBI taxonomy): domain Eukaryota; kingdom Metazoa; phylum Arthropoda; class Insecta; order Hymenoptera; family Formicidae; genus Pseudomyrmex; species Pseudomyrmex gracilis. The sequence continues at coordinate 4,981 of NW_018023676.1, read as the reverse complement.
CATACATATGGTTCAGCGACGAAGCACATTTCTGGCTAAACGGGTATGTCAACAAACAAAACTGCCGTATTTGGAGTACTGAAAATCCACACAAGTATGAAACGACCACGTTGCATCTACAACGCGTAACGGTTTGGGCTGCAATTAGTGCGCGCGGAATCATCGGCCCAGTGTTTATTGATAGCAACATCACTGGCGCTTCCTATCGGCAGATGTTGGAAGATGAAGTCTTCCCTGTCATGATGGCCATGCCCAATTTTAAACGTTTCATCTTTCAACAAGACGGAGCGAAGCCGCATACCGCCGATNAAACGTTGTTGTTTCTGCGCCAGATTTTCGGAGGGCGCGTCATCTCCAATCGCTTCCCTGCTCTGTTCAAGTGTGGATGGAATTGGCCGCCGTATAGTCCGGATTTAAGTCCGCTTGATAATTTTCTTTGGGACTATGTGAAGGATCGCTGCTACGTTAATAATCCGACAACTTTGGAAGAACTTAAAGAGGAAATTACGCAGATCTTTAATATCATCGAAGTGGGAATGTTAGAGTTATGTATGAAGAACTTTGTTCATAGATTAAAACGAGTTGTTAAAAATGACGGTGGTCACATCGAAAATAAGCTCCTAAAATAAGCTTTTTTTTCGTGTATAACAAATAAAAATCGGGTCATTTTTGTAGGAGTTTTTTATGTTTGTTACGTGAGCGTTTAATCTGAAAGACCCTATAATAAAAAATAGTTCCTTATATAAAAAATGCTAAAATTAAAATTTAGAAACAACTTATTTCAAAAATGTATTAATGTGTGATTACATAAAAAAGTTCTTACGATAAAATTTTGAACACATGTATAAATAACTACATAAATGTAGAAATTTTCAGTAGCGGCTTAAAACCAATTGTAAAGAGTGAAACACTTATCATGTATAACACGGTTTGGCGTATTTTTTTGATGTATTTTGAAAACTATTAAAGATATTAAAAAATGTTTTATATAAAAGTTTTATGGGAAAAACACATCTATTTATCTACATTATTAGAATTGGTAAAAAAAATGTTTTTTAAATTTTGTTACACAATTTGATTTTAAACTTATTTTTTTTAGATTCTAGTAACATAAATAAATATTGGACTTTTTTCTATAAAATTTTTGTTTAAACTATTTTTTAATATCTCTAATCATTTTTGAAAGAACTCGAGAAAATTAACAGCCACTCTACATATTAGGGGTGATTTTATCCCTTAAAACCGTTTTTTAGCAGCAACGAAAGATCTCAATACTCATTTATTGACCTCCCTTACATGTGTGCAAAGTTTCATCAGAATCAGAACGTTCGGGTTCGCGAGGTTCCTTTGTAGTAAGTCCTAAGAAATGTTTAGAAAAAAAGAGTATGGTGACACCAGTACATATTGTTAAAAATTAAATATTAAAAAAAATTTATATAGAGCGTAGCCTGTAATAAGAGAGAATCAGTGAATGAATCCTTCAATAATTGAGAATACAGCTCTTTTAAATAAGACATAATGGAAACGGGTTACAACGTAATCTGTGTCATGTACTACAATATCAATTGATGAATTTAATAGTAAAAAATCAGTTACTCTTCCTACGGTAAATATAAATACAAATTTCAAAAATCATAAAAGAGTAGAGTGTATATTTATTTTATTTTTGTGCAAGGTATTAATTTATCTAAAGAGTTTAATTTTTGTGGGAACAGCAATGATCATTGTTGCTGAGATGAAATAAGCTTGACACCAATTATTTCTACTGTAAATATATGATGGGCTCATACAATGAATCCTAGGAATCTAATTGCTATTATTGCATAAAATATTCCTAAGTATCCGAATGTTTCTGTTTTACTTTTTTCACTTATAATGATATAAGAGATTATTCCAAATCGTGGTAAAATTAAAATATAAACTTCTTGATGTCCAAAAAATCAGAATAAGTATTAGTATAGGATTGAGTCTCCCCTTTCTGAGTGGTCACAAAATAATGTATTAAAATATTGATCTGTTTAGAGCATAGTGATTGCATCAGCTAGCACAGGTAGTGATACAAAAAGCAGAATAGCTGTAGGTAAAATAAATCAGACTATTAAAGGAGTTTTGNTTTAGAGCATAGTGATTGCATCAGCTAGCACAGGTAGTGATACAAAAAGCAGAATAGCTGTAGGTAAAATAAATCAGACTATTAAAGGAGTTTTGTCTAGAGAACAATTTTTATGAGTTATATTAATAATTGTAGAGATGAAGTTAGTAGCTCCTATAAGTGAAGAAATTTCTGCAATATGTAGACAAAAAATTGCTAAAGCTATTGACGCATCTCTGTGGAAAATATTTGAGGATAGAGGAGGGTAAGTTCAACCAGTTTTAACACCGGAGCTAATAAATTGTCTTAAAGTAAAAAGTATAATAGACGGGGCGAAAAGTCAGACTCTTATGGTAGTTATTCGTGAGTAAGCTTTGTCTGCTGACACAATCATTAAAGACACAAGGAAATTTCCAAATCCTCCAATTATAAATGGCATAGGTATAAAAACAATTATAATAAATGCGTGTCCTTTTACAATAGAATTAGAAAGTTGGTCATTGTTAATGATTGCTCCGCATGATCCAAGTTTAATTCAAATAATTATTTCTATTGATGACTTGATCATACCTACTCATGTGGCAAATATAAAGTAGAGAATTCCAATATTTTTATGATTTGTTGAGTATAGTCATTTGTTCATTATATATTTATATATATATATAGTGGTAGTAAATTCAATGTTCATTTGTTCATTATATATTTATATATATATATAGTGGTAGTAAATTCAATGTTAAAAACTAAAATGTTATGTCTGATTTAAGTAATAAATTGTAAATTTATTTAAGAAATAATTTTCTAAGACTAAAGAAATTTTTGGGTATTTAATTTTTGAATATAAGGTTAGTTAATAATCATTTAGTTAATAATTATATAGTTTATAGTACAAATTTTGAATTGCAAATTTAAAGATATTAGTTTTGATAAAAATGCTTAAGATTTATAAAACGTATAGTTTTTAAATTTTCTTTTTACTTTTTACTTTTTTAACTAGGTTTTAAAGTTATGAATTATTTGAAGATAAAAAAACAAAATGGTAGCATTCTTGCTAAGTTTATTATTAGTAATGCAAATATTGAATTAAATTTTTTGATAGTGTGTTGCAAAAATGTGAGAGGTTGTGGATTTATTCAAAATCAAACTAATTATAAGTAAAATGGTAAAGTGAGTGAAACAATATATAAATCATATTTGATGTTTCAATTAAATATGTATAATAATNTATCTTGTTTTATTCATTAAGGAATCTGTAAGTAAGATTTTCATTTTATTGTTAATTATAGAAACAAGAGAAACAATTATTGTTATAAGTATTAAGTATATAAAGATTAATCTTGTAATCTCTGTAATATAAAAATAATAAGTGGATGCAATTTCTGTAAAGTTAGTAAAAGTGCAATTGCCTGCCAGTTTATAAAGTTGCTTAAGGAAGTTATTCATAAATGGAAAAAAGGGATTCCAACTTTTAGAAATAGAGATAATATTAATATTGAATGTTTTAAACTTAAAAATACTGAGTTGATAATTATGGCAAACAGTATAATTAAGCATGCTACAACTTGGACTAGAAGATAGGTAAAAATAATTATATTATATTTATTTTTCCTTTAATTTGTATTAGGATGTACCTAATGAATATGAAATTATTAATTTCGATAATAAATCAAATTTAGATTATGCTAGATAATATCATTGTTATTAGGGATCTAAAAATTAATGAAGGTAAGATAATATGATAGTAAAAAATAAGTTTATTTTATAATTTAAAAGTTTATTAAAAAGTACAATTTTGGTGTTTCCTTAATTATAAACGAATAAGTAGTAAAAACTTGTAAAAAGTAAAACTATAAATGGAAGGGCCAATAGAGTCGTTTTCAGAATGTTGTGCAGTAATAAGCGTGAATGTATATATAGATATATATATATACACATGTATGAATTTACATGTAAATTAGTTTTACATGTGGGGTTTTTGAATTAAAATTTCAAGTTTTTGACTCATACAGACTGCTAAATTTGCATATCATATATGAAAGATCTCAGATACCCCTTTAACTATGTTACGTCCCAGAGGCCAGGTCACGGTCTTGCGGCCGTTTATACCTGCCGGACGTACGTACTCCCTTTTTGGTCAAGCCTGGGGCTTTACCGGGGCGGAGCATAAAGATATGACCGGGAGGTGGGATAGGGTCTTCTGTTTCGGATTAAATCGAAAGGCCATATGTACACCGTGGGGTCCTGGAGCGTATAAAAATCGTCCGTGTGTTCCGCGATAAAATCAATGTAGGCAAAGTGGCACTTCTCGCACTCTTCTACCGGTCGATGTATCGTTAAATTTCGCGAGCACCATTTACCAAACTCAAAGTCAGATTCAATCTGCGCACGCAAGGTTATCCTAAGTGTAGACGCAAAAAAAAACTATTCTAGGTCGAAAATATTCTAAGTCCCCAAAAAAATTAAAATATTCTAAGTTCTGACACAAAAAAATTAAAATATTCTAAGTACCGACACAAAAAAAAATTAAAATATTCTAAGTCCTAACTGGAAGTAATTAAAATATTCTAAGTCCTGACTGGAAAAAATTAAAAGATTCTAAGTTTAAACTGAAAGTAATTAAAATATTCTAAGTCCCGACACAAAAAAAATTGAAATGTTCTAAGTCCCGACTCAAAAGAATTATTCCGAACTGACGTTTTCGCGAAGCGAACTAAACAGGATGAATCTCAGAGACAGACTGTGTGCAGTGATGTAAGATCTTGCAGGCTAGCACCAAGAGCACCGAGGTGGTGGGAGCCACTGGGAGCACGCATACAAGCGAGAACCGCCGTCCGTGTGCGTGACGTCACGCTCGGCTGTTCGGCTCGTGAAAGAGCGCAGACATACTAT
>NW_018023675.1:0-10757 GCF_002006095.1 Pseudomyrmex gracilis | reverse complement strand
ACATCATATATGACGTATATGTGTGACGTATATACTGACGTCATTGTTATGACGTTCAAAATAACGTCAGATTTAGGTCATAATCACCAATTAGTGACAAAAATCACGTATATTTACGTCATTACAACGTCAGCTGGTTGCTTGGTGTTTATAGCATTTTACAAAATATCAACGAATATAATAAAAACAGATTATCCAAAATATCTTTATGTATCATATACATAAATAGAAAACTACCTTTATGTAACGGTTGCGAGATTTCTTATGCTGGGTGAAGTTCAAATATCACGAATCTTCCTGCTTCACAAAAACTTGCTCGTCTGTTACATAATACTTTAAAAAAATATAGATGTATCTTATATATTGAAGTTTTCCAGTTTTATAAACAAACTTACAAAGTTAAGCCGAATGCCTATTTGGATCAATATTTGTGGATATTGTGATACGATGATATAAGACAATTCTTCCCGTTGTAAATATAATTAACATGAGTTTAAGTGAAATATAATTTAATAATTATTTAACTGAAAATGAATTTTTACTTGTAGTATAAAATAAATTATATAAATCTTAATATAATATGAAAAATCTACTTCTTTCTTGAAAGTTAATTAAATAATTATAGCATAGATAACATTAAAGATCTAAGATAAATTATATACAGATTTAAGATAAGTTTTATATAGATTTAAGATAAATTATATATAGATAACATTTAAGATCAAAGAAAAAACGCAGAAATATAATTCTAGACTTAGACCATAACATCGCCAATTATATGACGGCAGAGAACAACGTTGTCATTAATTACAAAAATATAAGTCACACTAAATATAAGTCACACTAACAGCTATATAGGATTATAATAGGTCCGAAGTTTGCATCTTTTATCGCTCAGTATTACGGACTAGTGTTGGATTTACTGATACTGGATATCTGCGGCAAGCCAGCGAAAAGGCCTGTCCGCCGCAAATGCCGAATGACTTTTTTACTTGTTAAATGTTGCTTCCGAAACAGCCCATTTTATTCAATTATACTCTTGCTATATAAGATTGAAACACGTTATAAATTTAATATATTCTATGAAAGAGTTTAATTCTTACATTATAATAAAGAGTTGTATAATATAGTAAATAAAATATATACAGGGTGTCCGACAATTACTTTAACATCTCCCGTAGGCAAATAGAAGGAGTAAAACTGAGTCGAAAAGTCCTAAACCATTTTTTTCTATTACATATAATAAAAGAGTAATTATTGAATAAATCAATTCAATCAGCGCCGACCTTTAGCCGAACGTACGTCAGTGAACCACACGTCTGGTGGGCGTGAGCGCTCCGCGCGGCTCACTGACGTGAGCCCGGCTAAAGGTCGGCGCTGATTGGCTTGATTTATTCAATAATTACTCTTTTATTATATGTAATAGAAAAAAATGATTCAGGACTTTTCGACTCAGTTTTACTCTTTCTATCTGCCTACGAGAGATGTTAAAGTAATTGTCGGACACCCTGTATATTGTTCTACACATACACATCAAACACACTTATATAAGATTATTGTATGTAGTATGTAGTATTTACTTTTATATATAATAATAATTTAAATAAAATAAATTATATCTAAACAACGTAATTTATATGTATGACATTTAAAAACCCTTAATTTTTATTATTTATTCATAAAACTAACATCCAATAATCATTTCAAAAATCTCCATAAAATGTCTACTGCATATCCATGGATTACCACGAAACATCTATTGAATACATTTATTAGACTACTTATGGATATTTAAAAAGTGAACTCTAGATATCTAATGAATATCCACAAGAAGTAACGTGGACGTCCATTAGATGTTTCCAATTTTCATCATGGATGTCTAATAGATGTCCATTGGAGTGTTCTATTCTGTGTGGGAATGATACACATAAATGCCCACACAGAACAGAACACTCTAATGGACATCTATTAGACATCCATGATGGAAATTGGAAACATCCAATGGACGTCCACGTTACTTCTAATGGATATCTATTAGATATCTAGAGTTTACTTTTTAAATATTCCATTAAAAGTCTAATGGATGTATTCCATAGATGTTTTGTGGAGATGCAGTAGACATTTTATAGAGATTTTTGAAATGATTATTGGATGAAGGTTTTGAAATGTGTGACATACATATAATTTACGTTGTTTAAATATAATTTATTTTATTTATTAATATATAAAAGTAAATACTACCCGGGGAAAAATAGATTAAATCTAACACGTTAGATCTAAAATTTGGAATAGATCTAAAGTAGATTTGATTAGATCTAGTCTATATTTATCTATATATATTACTATCTAAATATATCTTCTGAGATCTGTATAGAGTTACATAGATCTATTTAATATTATTAATAAATCTATTTTGATCTGCATAAATCTACGAAATTTGAAATAGTAGGTAAGTACAATGATTATTGCCAATTACGTTTTAGTTTTTAAGAGTTTTTATTATTTAAGAAAGTCAGACACTTTTATTACATATTTTGGCATACATTTGTAGAACACAGCATATTTGTATTTAAATATTTAATAACTACAATGTAGTTGATAGTAAAAAAAGATTGTAAATACAAACGTTTTCATATTATTTAAAAATTTCCTGAAAATGTATTTTGGTTGAAAGATCTCATTAAATCCTATAAAATGATACAAAATTATGTTTTTATTTGATTCAATTGAATCAGAATTGTGCAATATTTTATATACTTGAGAGTAGTAATCATGAAAATATAAAATATTAATCTAAAATTCAATAATTAAATAAATTAAAAACTCAATAATTAAATATTAATCTCTCTCTAAAACTTAATAGTTTATAAAAAAAATTTTTATTTTTCTTTAAACCTCTTATTTTAAATATATTAACTATCTACTTTAATTAACAAAAATATATTTTTTATTTATTTACTATTAATATTTAGTACTTTATGTTCTCATTCTATCACTTAAAATTGTTAAGTATTTTTTATTTTTATATTGCATATTTATTTATTGCTTCACACATTTTTTTCATCTCCATTTATCTTCATTTATAAGCTGTTCCAATATTCACTGCCAGTACTAAAAATCTATACTTCACGTTACATATGCTATAGGTTTCTAGTACTGGCAGTGAATATTGGAACGCAGTCATAAATATCAAAAAATTACATATTTAAATCAAAAAAGCACAATTCTATATAGAATAAGTAAAAAAATCACTCATGTGAAAACATAAGTTAGATAGGAACAAAAACAATATTTTCAGAACATTGTTACTTTTTAGTTTGTTTTTGTTTTCTGAAAACAAAAAAAACAATGTTTTGAAATCAAAACTATTGTTCTGAAAACATTGTTACTTTTTAGTTTGTTTTTGTATTGTTCTTAACTTATTGATCATCGAAGTTTTTATTCTTTAGTCATTTGGAAATTGTCCATTGTAATTTTTTTCCCACCTTTTTTGCGAAATCTGTAAATATTATAATTATTATTAACAGTTGTTATTATTATTATTATTATTATTATTATTACTACTTTGATATTTTTGATAACTAGTATGATTTGTTAGAATTACCAATTATTGCTGTAACTGCTGCTAGATCAAGACAATCAACATATTTTTACTGCATTCTCTTTAAACCCTGAGCTTGCGGAGCTTGTCCAGTCAATGTGCAGTTCTGAATTTGCTCATGATTAAAAACTCCGTCCATGAGACGACGAGCTATACTGGTAACGCTTTTTGCAAAGACCAATGTAGTATGGAATATCCATGGTCTACAGTAAATTTTTAAACGTTTATCGAGTAGATAGATAGATAGATAGATAGATATTGGTTCCCCTTAGGGTTACAATCTCTCACACAAAAAAAAGCTTATATCTACTCTTACGACTAACCTTACAACTAACTTAAACTAAAAATAAAATAAAAATAATAAACTAAAAAAATACCTATATACACACACACATTCGCTTTACCCGACTCTACGCAATGTGGACCTCCCTTTCTGGCAATCAACTCTATCCAATTACTACGCCATTAGTTCACATCCACTCTTCACTTTCATCCATACAATTACTCAATTTTTTCCACACATCCATTCACCCGACTCCCATTCACTCAACTTTCATCCCTTCCCTCCTAATCATTCCTCTTCTTCCCCCTGTCCTCCTACCTTTTCCATTCCCCTATATTCCTCCAACCTCCTTAACCATGCCTCACCCTCCCCTTCCTCCCCCAGTACCACTTCAATCATGTCCTCCAAATTCCCTTCCGCTCCCCATACCCCACAATCCTTCTACACATGTCTCCAACCCTATTCCACTACTCCACACATTCTACACACCCTTTCTCTCTTCCCTTCCCAGTATCTACCTTCTTTCATCTCGTTCTCTAATCTAAACCTAACCACCCTCTGACATCTGCTTTCTCCCCATCCCTTTTTTAAATACCTCGGCACTCCTTCCTTCTTAATCCTCCTGTACCATCTATTGTACCTCGAACTTTCAATCCTTTTCCATCTCTCCTCACTCTGCATCCTCTTCTCCTTCTCCATCAACAGCTGAGCTCTTCATTCTTCTGCCACTCTACTTTCCTCCATCTCCGCTATCCTTATTTCCCTCTCCTCATAATATTTTATCCTGTCATTCTCCCACTCAGACAACCCTTCCCCACCCCCCTCTCTGCCCCTAATCTCCTTTAAACATAGCCTCGCTATTTCGCTATCCTCTTCTCTTTCTAACCTTTCCTCAAATCTCCAGGCCCTTTGCCCTGCCCTTCCCCTAATAAGTCCCTCTGCACTTCTTCTCTTACGATATACCCCGGGGTCTTCCAATCTACTCCCAATAACCATCTTATATATCTATTTTGTAACTTCTCCAAGCTATCCCATTCCCTCCATCCCCATATCTCCACTCCATATCCAACCACTGACCAAACCAATACGTCGAACAGCCATAACCTTCTACCCCAATCCCCACCGAACCTCCTCTTCCCAATCCCCCACACCTGACTCATTACAGCCGCCCCTTTTCTCACTCTCTCTTTTATCTGCGCCTCCCTCCCTCCGTTCCTCTGAAACACATACCCCAAATATTTAAATTTCCTTACCTCTTCCAATCTCTCCCTCTTCCACCACCATTCTAGCTTTTTCTCCTTCCCCCTTCCCCTCCTAAACCTCATCGCTTTTGATTTATTTACGTTTACTTCCAAACCCTTTCCCGCCAGATATTTTTCCATCCCTCTCATCATTTCCTTCATCCCTTCCTCCTCCTCCGCTAACAACAACACATCATCCGCATATGCCAATACATAAACCCTTCTTCCTCCTACCTTTACCCCACCCCATCCGTTCCTACCCAAATAATCCTCCATATCCGCCGTCAACAGATTGAACAGATATGGGCTCAACGAGCATCCCTGTCTCACCTACCTGTCCATAATTCCTTCCCCACCTCCCCCCCTGCCGCCACCCTATTCCTTGTCTCCCTATATAAGTCCCCACACCTTCCCACTTAACCCTCTCTCACTCCTTTCTCCCTCATCGCTCTTAGTAAAGTCTCTCTATTGACCGTGTCGAAAGCCGCCCTCAGATCTATAAATAACGCAATCTACCCACACCCCTTCCTATTTTAATTCCTGCTAACCAAGTAATTTATTACATAAATGTTATCCATCGTACCCCTTCCCCTCTTGAACCCCGCCTGACTCTCTGGAACTAGTTTCTTTCCCTCCATTTCCCCCCTTAACCTTTCTGCTAACAACTCCGCATACACTTTGTACAATGACCCGGCCAATGTCACACCCCTATACTCCTCCACCTTATTTCCCTCTTCTTTTTTCAGTACTGGCACCACTATTCCCTCATTCCACTCATTGATCCACCCCTCTCCTGCCTATATCCTTCTATATATATTCCACACCCAGTCCTGCATATTCCTTCTTCCAAACTTCCATACCTCTGCTGGTATACCATCCCCCCCTGGCGCCTTCCCTACCCTCAATTTTCCAGTCGCCCTTATAATTTCCTCCCTTCCTATATCCTCTTCCCCCTTCTCCCTCTTTCCCCTTTCCCCTCTCACCACTTTCCAGTCCACCCCCCCAACTGCTTCTTGAAATAATCCTCTCACTCTCTTATCTCAATCCCACTACCCCCTCCTCTCTTTCTTCTTCTCTCTCTATTCACCACTTCCCACACCTGCCACATCGTTTTCGCTTTTTTTACCACCTCCTCCCAAACTCTGTTTTCTTCCGCCCTTTTCTTATTACACAACGCCTTGTATTCTTTTTTCTTTCCTTATACTCCTCCTTACATCCTCTTCTCTCTCTCCACCTTCTTAACTTCCTTCTTACATTCCTCTTTGTCTCCTTACACTCATTATCCCACCACCCCCTTCTCCCACCCCCTACTTTCCTTACCTCCCTTTCTCCTAACACCGTTCTTATTCTCTTTTTCATAATCTTCCATTCCTCTTCAACCCCCTTTTTCTCATCCTTCATCTCCTTCTGCATCTCCTCCATCCATTTTCTTTTTCCTTCCTCCGACTATATTATCCTTTTTATTCTATCCTTCTCTCTATCCCCTTCCCTGTTCCCATTCCTCACCCTTTTTCCACTTCTGATCCAGATCACCACCGGATGGTGATCCGAATCCACTTGATCCCCTATTTCCATTTACTCTACAAATTCCTTTGTGCTTACTTCTCCTAACACATAGTCAATCACTAACTCCCCTCTTCTACCCGTGTGTGTCCTAATTCCGCAATCCTCTCCAGCAATAATCTTCCCTCCGCGTTCACTTTCTTATCCTTCGACCTCCAACCCCCATCGTCCTTCTCCTTTCCTTCTCCCCTCATTTCTTCACCCTTTTCTCCTGTCCTCGCAATAAAATCCCCTCCCACTATTGTCCTCACTTTTCCATTCTCCCCTTCTATCCACTCTCTCAACTCCTCTAATTTTTCCTCTATTCCCCCGTTTATATACACCCCCACGATCCTCCACCACTCTCCCCCTATCCTCACTCTTCTCACCATTATCCCATCCCTTCCTTTCCATCCCTTCTCCTCTCTTGCCTCCATCCCCTTCTTTACTCCCAGTAACATCTCTCCCATAGCCCTATCCTTCCTATTTTTCCTACCCGCCCACTGTACCTCCCAACTAAAATTTTTAGGCAGTTTCCCAACAATCCCCGCCCACTTTTTTTTGTCCACCCAAGTTTCCATCAGAATTACCACGTCCCAACTTTTCACAACCCCTTCCAAAAACTTTTATCTTTTCCCTTAAGCCCAGCCACATTCCAAAACACCACTTTCACACTCTCATCCTTCCTTTCCTCCTCCTCACTTTTATGATTTTGTTCTCCCTTGTCTCCCCCTAACTTTCCTACCCATATCTTCCTCTCTCCCCACCCGATCCTTCCTCCGCTTCTTTCCCCATTTCTCCCTGTTCCCCCCTTCTTACTATTTTAACCAATCCCTTTTTCTTCTCGTCCCATCTCCACCAAACCCCCTCCATCTTTATCCTGTCATCCTCCACCTAGACATTTTTCCCTTTTCTTCTCTCTCCCGCCGCAATTACGCCTAATTTTTTTCTTACCTCCCTCTCTTTCCACGATAGATCCTCCTCTATCCATACTTTTCTCCCCTGTAATCTCTTCTTCTTATCCCATACTTGCTTCTTGTCCTCTTCCCTCTCCAGCCTTAACCACACCATTTCTCCTTTATCTTCCCTTCCTGTGGTTATCCTCCTCATTTTGCCTATCCTCACTTCCGCTCCTATCTCTTTTAAAAGCTTTTCCACTCCCCATCTCCTGTCACCCTTTTCCCTAGGAACTTTTTATTATGACATTCCTCCTCCTTCTCTTTTCCTTCTCTTTTCTCTCTATATTCTCTTCTATCATTCTCAATCTCCCTTCCCATTTGTTCCCTACCTCTACTTCTTTTTTCCCCTTCTTTTTCCTTTCCTCTCTCCTCTCTTTTTCTTCCAACCTTTTCTCCAGCTCTCTCATTTTTTCTTTTTTTTCAAGTGGTTATAAACTTATTTTAGTGAATACATATTATAAACTAAGTGTTTTGTTAAATTACCTCCTTACCCAGTTAGTGGTGAGTGTAGGCTGCAGCTGATTGCTGGTCTAGTTTTTCTTCTCTCCTGTTGTCCGAGGTCCGTAGTCAAAGGAGATCTAAGGGCAAAGGCGGCAAGTTCAGATGTTCATCTGTCTGGTGAGTCCGTTCCTGAAACAGACCGAAAAGGCTGTATCCTTCCTGCTTAGCGGTGAAAGCAGGTGGCGACCGTAAAAGCTAATCAAACGGTTTAACCGTCCGGTCACAACCTCTCGAATCTCGTTCGCTTAGTTCAGTTCTGATTGTTCTGAATAGCACGAGAGTAAAAATATCTTGCCGGTGGATTAATAGATATTGCTAATGAAAGAAAGAAGAAAAACAAATTGACTACATAAGAATCATAAATAATCTTTGAATTATATTTACGTTTTTGTTTGATTTTTTTTTGGTCTCGGGAAAAGTTTCGAAAGAAGAAAATTTTTTAGGTCTTCTTTGTTTTTTTTCAGGAAGTATAGTTTCGTCGCTTTTGTTTTGACGTTCATTAACATCACTTTTTTAAAGGTTTTTTTTTATTCTCTAGCATTAAAATATCATCTGTAATTTAATTGTTTAAGTAATTTTTCCCAATAAGTATTAAGTAAAAAAGAATTTGTAGTTACAGTAATTTCTTACCAGAAATCATAATAATAATTCCTTCATAATGCATATTTTCGTACTTTAACAGTATGAAGATCACAAAAGATATTTTCATTTTTTACAATACAATGAATTATCTGTTATACATTTAATGAGATACATTGTTAACTTTGGAATAAGATCAGATTTAGAAAAACAGAAAATTTCTATTATAAAATTGTTTTATGCAAGTCGACATATAATAAAGCTTTCACACACAAAACAAATGTAACTATCGCACTGGTTCGACTCTGATGGAAGATGGAATATGTTCTACGTATGTCTCGAATGATATACGGAGAGTTGGGTGCGTTTACAGACAACTCAACAGTTGCACAACGGTTGAGTTATCAACCGTTAATCATACTTTTGAAACCGCAGCAGATTTTGAAGAATAGTCCTATCATAAGTGATGATCTCTCAACCGTTGAGTTGTCTGAACGCACCCGTTGCAAGATCGAGCAGAGAGCAACAAGAGATCGAAGCGGTGGGGGTACGCACACAAGCGAGAACCGCCGTCCGTGTGCGTGTCCTCACCAGACTTGCAAATTCGAGCCGGCTAGCACCGAGAGCACCGAGGTGATGGGAGCCACTGGGAACACGCACACTAGCGAAAACCGCCGTCCGTGTGCGTGACGTCACGCTCAGCACGTCGGCTCGTGGAAGAGTGCAGACATATTATGTTCCGTCTTCTTTCCACTTCAAGTCGGCTCGACAAGATGAAAGACAAGGCATGTTCACGTTACATTGCGCGCTTGTTGCGTATGACAACATGAAACGCTTTTCTGAGATTTACTACAATCCTGGAAAAAAGACATAATATTATTAATAATAATAAGACATCTCAAGATGCATTATATATCGATTAATCTATTAAAAAAAACAGATTTGTATTCAATCAGAATTAAAAGCAACAGAAATTTTATTGAGATTGTTTGTAAGAGATGTTGGAAGTTTATATGGAGATAGAGCTTACACTTATAATGTTCATCAATTATTACACTTAGTATTATCTGTTAAAAGATGGGGTCCTTTGTGGGCTACTTCCGCATTTCCATTTGAAAATTATAATAATTTTATTGCTAATTGTGTTCATGGTACCAAACACTTAGGNCAAGAAATGATTAATAATTTAAGAAGAGCTCAAGCTGTACAAAATTTGAGTATACAATATAAATATGATAAGAATACTTTCAATACTTGTCAAGTATCGGAGAAGTATCAACTTCTTAATNTAGTAGAAAAAGTGCAAAGTAAAAGCGATGCAGAAACTAGATTAATTGAATCATTATCTTTGTGTTTTGAAAATATAACATTTTATAGTCGAGCTAAATTAAATAACGAAATATATACTTCAGAAATTTACAAAGTAACAAAAACTAATAATTATACGGTTCAAATAAATATTAGCGATACTACAGTAAATGGCATTATCCGATACTTCTTGAAGTTCGAAAATAATGTATCTTTTGTTNTGCAATGCTTCAATGTTGAGCATACAAAAATGTTTATTTACCAAGAAACNAATACTGTAGTAAAGCATATAATACCTATTAAAGAAAAAGATNAATTTATTTTAGTAAAAGCAGAGGACATTAAATTTATAACTCATCTTATAAGAATTGGCGATTATGTCTGTACACGTCCATATGAATTTAAGAAAATTATGTAAGTAATGTAAAAAATATATTAAGAGGGTCCTGGAGCAAGAAGCGAACTCAGCACTGGGGTCTCTGCCCGGAAAGTGGCGCCCTCAAGTGGTTGAGTTAGTCCGTCCTTGTTTTAAAGTGAGACGGGCTAATCGCGCTGTCTATCGCGTTACCGGTCTTTCGTCGCACAGCTCGAGCCGGTTAGCACCAAGAGTACCGAAGTGGTGGGGATACGCACACAAGCGAGAACCGCCGTCTGTGTGCGCTCGTGGAAAAGTGCAGACATACTATGTTCTGCCTCCTTTCCACTAAGCCGAGCTATAAGGCGAGACACGAGGCACGTTCCCG
>NW_018023674.1:0-10784 GCF_002006095.1 Pseudomyrmex gracilis | reverse complement strand
AAACCAAAGTTTAACTACTGTTACAATAATGTTATATTTGTTAGTTTTTAAATAATGTGTTTAATTAATATATATTATTTTATATATATTTATTTAAAAACTAACAAATATAACATTATTGTAACAGTAGTTAAACTTTGGTTTTTGTGAAAAGTCGAAACAGAAAAAATAATTAAAGCAAAAAAACTTGGCGTGGCTGCACCGAAAACTACAACACACGCGTGTTAGACCTACGTGGTTTATGTCACATATAAAACCAAACCAGTCAGCATTGTACTAAAAGTGAAAAAATAACTGCAAATCCAGCATTCCATATTAATTAAGAAGTGAGAGTTCAATTCAAAAAAATACTCACTTGTAAAAATTTATAAGTTGAACGTGTTACATGTGTATATATATATATACACGTATAGTTTCCGCTCAACATTCTGGAAACGGCTCGTAAAGCCTTATATATTTCTTAGTTTATAAAATTAAATAACGTTAAGACGCAACTACCGGAAGAGATTTTGCGGAGAAAAAAGAACAACCTCAGAAAGTTATACTAAGGAAGTTCGTTCCCAGAAGTGTAACACAAACAACATCCGAGGAAAAGAAAAAAGAAGAGGTGCCGGAACGACAACGTAGATCACGTTCGGTCGACTGAGCAAGGAAAGAAGAAAGAAAGTGAAAATCAAGAAAAAGGAACAGTTTTATTTTGTTTTTTGAGATTCGAGAAAACATGCGAACAGGCGACAGTACATTATAGCACTATTATCGTTATTATTATTATTATAAGTATTATTACTCAAAATATTTAATGGGCCCATATGTTAATTCACCAGTCGCTCCGATGTTCGTGTGATGTTTAAAATCAGCCTGAAAAGAGACATTTATTTTTTTAATGGGCTTCTCCCTCCGGAGAAGTTCAAGAAATGACATTTAATTATAAGTGTTTGAAACAAGTCAAGTACAAACTAGGTTTAAGTTAAAACAACAGTGGTACAAAAACCAAACAATTTTTCCAGGGTTGGAGATAAGTAAACAAAATATGAAATGTTTGAAAAAATTGGCCAGGAGGTGTAGTTAAGTAAGTTAAGAATAAAGACGTGATTAGTTAAAAAAACAAAAAAAAAAAAGTTTTTTCAAGGTGGTACTTACTGGAAATTGACAAATGACAAAGTTGGAAAGTTTGTTTGAATCACACTAAGTGCATTAGAAATGTATTGAAATGTACTGAAAACTAAGTAATGCACTAAGTTTGACAACCTTTTTGAGACGGAGTTTTTCACGAAAGCAATCCGGATGTTGTAAAACTGCATCTAAAAAAGAAAAATGGTGTTAGTACAAAATTTAGCGTTAACATACTTACCTCCGGTAGGAGTCTGTAAATGTGGTCAAGCTTCCATGATGAGGGTCCTGGTTTGTTCGTTTCGGTTTTGGATGTATTGTCTCTGGTTTTACCTGAAGAAAAAAAAGGTGTTGTGGTTAAAAGTTGAAAACACGTTAGAAAAAGTCGTGTTCGAGTGTTTTAAGTGAAAAGGAACAAAATTTTGAAACAGGGTCGAAAGTGTAAAAAAAAACTTGTAATTTAACGTGGTAGTGAAAAAAGTGGAGCGAAGGATGCGAAGGGGTTTTTCGGCGTTTGTGGGAACGATACAACCAAAAGGAAGTCAGGTAAGTCAGTAGTGTGAAAGTTTTGTTGAAATTTTGAAAGGTGGAAATAATGAACAAAATGCGTTGGCAGATGAAAGAAGAATGTGTAGCTAAAATCTCGCAACCTTTTCAAAAGGTTTGTTAAACTTGAGGTGAGAAAAAATGTCGTGAAAAGGTTATAACCATATATATAAACCAAATATATAAACCATAGCAGCGGTGTGCAAATTGATAAAAAAAAGGAAAACTCAAGTTTCGTAAATATTTGAAATGGTTAAGTTGGCGGGAGAGTAGTAGTGCGCATGAGCGAGCGGCGAGGTGGCGCAGCTAGCGGCGAAGAGAAGCAGTCGAGCTCAGGCGTTCGAACAGGACGGATGTAGAATACGACTCGCGAAAGAGCAGAGATATTGCGTGTGCAATTGTGTAGCGTTAATCCTGGAACTGTGAAATAAAAAAAAAAAAACATTATCAATTGTGTGTACAGTGTGAAATACTTACCCTTCAATCCGGCGATGACATCCTTGGTCCTTGGCATCCAGCGGTTTGTTCTAAGTCCCGATCCGGGTGAGTCTGTACCTGAAACACAAAGTGTATTAATTATTTTCTCATGTTCTGGTAAAGTGAGTGGCGACCGCGATCTCCGCGCGTTTTCGAAACTAACTGTCCGGTCACAACCTAACCCTGTAAGAAAAGTAATTGTTAGAGATATTGCGTGTGTATGTGTGTGTGAGTTGTCATTGGTAAAAACACCTTGCTGAATTTTGGCCACAGTTAGGATGTTCAAAGGTATATACTTATCTAATCCTGAGAAATGTCTTGTCCAATGATGACTCCAGCTGAAAAGAGAAAAGTTAAAGATAAATAAAAGATAAATTTTAGGAATAGACTTTTCTGAAAGAAATAGGACGTGAGTGATCAGAGATATTCACGTTTAGATTTTTATCGAGTTTCTTAAGATCGACTAACTTTGGAGAAAATTATGATTGTTGCTTAAATTAGCCAGGAGCGTTTATTTATTATTAAATCAATGACTCCCATTGAAATTGTTCATTTTCAAGAGAATCTATGTCTAAAAGAGAAGTACGCATGCGNGAGCATCTGGAGGGAGAGCGAGCCTTTGCAGAGAATCTGAACGCGCCGAGAGTCAGTCGAACACAAGCTCCCGATTGAATCGGTTGCTAAGACAACGTGTCACTTGTCTAATAGTTGTTCACTTATCTAATAATTGTTCTCGAGCATCGCAATAGCGAGCATTAACAATCGGAGTGCTCTTTTATGTTTAACACGCGATGTAGTTAACGTTTTAAACAAAAATGTTTTGTATGCGCATAGCGCAATATTACAATAAACTATTATATATACTTTGTTCACATAACTGTTTGTGGTCACTGTTTACTTACCTGGTGCAAAGACTGGTGCCGAGTGCAGACCCTCGTAGCAAAATAACGTCCAAGGTGTCCACTAAGGTCCCGGCAGTGACGTCAGTTTCAGGAGAAGGTTCACGTCCGGTGAGTCCGTTCCCTGCAACAAAACAAGCATTAATCCTTCCTTAAAGTAAGTGGCGACGAAAATAGACTACAAACATCGTTCCGTCCGGTCACAACCTAACCTGTCCTGGGAAATTTTCAAAAAATTGTTTTTTGAATGGAAAAAATTAAAATTCAAGATATCCCAAAATCCTTCTGCATACGTGCGTTTCATCAAAAGGTACATTGATGGAGCACATAAAAAAAATTCAAAAATTTTCAAAAATTCATAACTTCTAAACTATTCAAGATAGATCATCGGACCATAGAACCTTTTCGATAGATCTCGTTGAGATCTACAATTTTTAAAGCATTTTCAAATTTCTAAAGCATTTTGCTAACACCCGTCATTTTTGGTTACCAGTGTTGAAAAATTTCTAAGTTTTTTGAATAAGAGAACTAAAAAATCAGAATTTTGCAAAATCCCTTTGCATGCGTGCGTTTCATTAAAAGTTACGTCCAATGCCGTAATAAAAAAATTTCAAAAAATTGTTTTTTAAATGAAAAATATTAAAATTCAAGATATCGCTAAATCCTTTTGCATGCATGCGTTTCATCAAAAGTTACATTGATTGAGCACATAAAAAAACTCAAAATGTTTTAAAATTTCATAACTTCTAAAATATTCAGATGAGGGTTGGGCCATAGGACTTTCTTGATAGATCTCGCCGAGATCTACAACTCAAGCATTTTTCAAAATTCTCACTTTGTGAGTTTAAATTTTCTAAAATTCATAACTTCTACAATATTCAAGTTAGAGGGTCGGACCATAAGACCTTTTCGTCTTTTCTCCGCGAGNTCTACAACTTTTGTCTGAATCACTTTTTGATATCCCCAAGTTTTTGAGACCAAACGTCACTCTGCATTCGCTTAAGCCATAGGTAGCACCAAAGTGTTATTTTCCAACGGTTCACGCTAGCGAAGTGTACCATACGCCAAAGTGCGCGTCTCAGCGAGTACTTTAACAACCATGTATTTTAAATTGATCGAACGTAATTTTTGCTTGCAAAAATCTTAAAAAACATAACTTTTGAACGGTTTCACATACAGAGGTGATCGAGGGCTCATTTTGTTCGTCTTTGCGAATACTTTGAGAATCCGTTGTTACACTAACGCGTTGTTAAATAGCGGAGCGTAAAAATTGTAACTTCATAACAGATAACGATACCTAGATGATCGAGGTGTCATTTTGCATCGCAAACATGTCGAATCTCGCCCTGTATCATCCCATGACTGACAGGGACGTCATGGGCAATTTTGAAACCGAAGACGTTAAAATCACGTCTGATATTGATTCCTTCCTCATCTCGTGCACGTCGTTGGAACCGTTCAATTGGAAATTGCGGTTTCAATTCTTAACGGGAAACGCCGTACGGGTAACCGAAACCCAAAATATTAAATTTACAAAATACGTACAGAAACGAAAAGAAATGTTACCGCATTTGCCATCTTCGTTTTGTGTTATAGACTCCGAGTCTATCGATCCCGACAAAACGTTTTATGAATTCGAACTGGGATACGTTGACAATTGTCCTCTTTACTGTGTTTTTCAATACGACGAGACATCTTCCTTTTTTGAAGAGGCTTCGTCGCTGCCAGCCTACGCGTCACTACGTCCATTGATGCAAGTGTTACGCGTTTTTAGATCGGTTTCTTTTGGCAGCCGCAAGAGACTTGCCGCCGTTGAGCAAGTCTGCGAAAACTGGCGTTACAAGCGCCGTATCGTACGTAAAGAACAAATACTACATATATCCAATTGACTAATCTAACTACGCCAAATCATTGACGCAACGTCTACGCGCGGCTTTGCCAAATTTTAAACAACACTGCGCGATGACATATGTACGGTTCGTAATATGTATTCACGGATTGAGAGCGGCCAAGCCAACGGCCAAAACAATAATTAACGATTTGCTGCAAGTTTCACATCCGCATGCACATAGTGCAAATTTATCGTGCGAATGAATTAGAATTCTCTGAGGGAGTTGCTATTTTAACTAAGTTGGATGCGGCGAGTATGCGCAATCTAACTTGGAGACACACGCACGGACGCCCATATTACTGTGATATTAATAAATTTAAAATGGGTTTTATGCATAATTTCGGCAGCTTTTATGTTTCCGTACTGCAACCGTGCGACAAAGCGGTCATTTTTGTTCAAGTTTAGAATTCCGCCGCGAAAATGGCCAGAGCGGAGCCCGTTGGATATTTTCTTTTGTACGTTATGTGTTTTGGTTTTGAGCAATTTCAACATGATAATAAATTGCAAAAATTAGCAGAAACCATGCTGTTAAAAGTCCAAACTTTGTCAGATTTTATCGAAAATTATTGCATGCAACGCGTCGTTCTCAGATTGGAGGAAGTGGTAACTCTGGATGTTACTTGTTTCTTCAAAGAGACGGAGACATCGGAATTAAACTTGAACACGCGCGCAGTTTTTACGAAGACAAACTGACTATTTTGTTACGTCCTGGCCCATGAATACGATCGGGCTGTGGTGGTACGCAACAACTGAACGTATTATCTTTATAGCTCGACACAGAAGATGCAGAAATCTAACTGTGTGCAAGTCGAGCGAGTTGATTATACTCAAGAACGGATCAACGGCACGTGCCGATATTACTCCGTCCTGTGAATACTCACTTGATAATTTCTTTTTAAAGTCTGGAGCGTTCGCTCCAAGGACTAGGGACGAGACTGTGCGATCGTTTAGGATAGAAATGTGCGGAGGCGAGGTCTTGCTTTTTATTTAAATGAAAGACGAATTAGGTAATGTTCGACAGTAAGTATACATTTATTTAATGACGGTTTTATAATAATGATTTTGATAATGAATGTTTTTCCTTTTTACGTGGTTCGATCGAGGACGGAACTGTACAATTGAGCGAGGGGGGTCATCACTCGGAGACCGGAAGGGACGTATTGTGTGTGTTCGTGTGTGAGTATTCAGGGCCTCCGGTGAGTTTTATACTTGTTATGTGAACGTGGCGACATGAGTGTGTGTTTGTGTAACTGATTTGTGGCAGAGTCTGCGGGACAAAGTAGAGTTAAGGAATTTGTTCTATTTTAATGGGAAAGAGGATAATACAGATGGAAAAGGGCTCCGGGTACGTGGTAATGAAAGCGGGAGTTCGGCAAAATTACCAGAATTATTTTGTTGAAGGGAAGTGCGGGTATCATCTTTTGGAGTTCTTCCGGTGTGATTATATTGAAATCTATCGACAATCTACAGGGGGGTATAGGTGAATTGGATCGTGGGTAGCGGAAAATGTGGTGTAAAAAATTAGATTGAGAATTAGCAGGGGGAAGTGTAGGCGCATCTAAAAGTTTCTAATAATTCTATCTCGGTCTTGTTGGAAGGTTGGGAGGAGGAAGGGGGAGGAATCAGGCGCTCGAACTCTTTCTCAATCTCCGAGTCGGAATTGGGGAGAGGGAAAGGAGTCGAGTTTTAGATGGGAGAGGAGGTTTCGCGGAGGATTTGGAGGACGTTCTCGAGGGGTACGGGAGAGTAAGAGAGAGATTTGTACTACGAATCGGAGTCGTCTTTGTGGTCCAAGGCATTAATCGGTGTGTTCGCGATTTCTGTCTGTGTGTGAGTTCAGTGTATGCGCGCTCGATCTGCGGGTCTGTTTGTGTGTGTGCGTGTCGCGTATTCTCGGTATGGGGCGCTGCTTCTTTGAACGTGATTGATGCAGAGGTCGGAAAGAGTTTGGGTTGTGAAGGCTTGTTCGGCTCCGCTCGGTGTAGCGCGAGGGCGGCAGCCCGTCTTAGAGCCCGGTTTTGTTGGTTTCATCAAGCCTTCGATCATCAGGCCAGGGTGTTAATTTATGGCCGCCCACTTAAAAATGACCGATTAATGACAAAGTTTTTGTAAAAGAGCAAACTCGCGGTTGATTTAGTTTTTTTAGTCGAAATTCAACCGCAAAATCTCTCTTTTCCTTATCATTTTAACTATTCGCGAGAGTTCAAGAATAACTTTTCCTAGCACTTATTACTTATCGAGTTTATAGCAAAGAATCAATGGTCAGTCGTTGTCCTGGGGCTCTGGTTCGGCTGAGCCTGTTCGGTCCTCGGCGGTGAGCTGGCCAGATGTTCGGCACTCCCGAAAGTATTACTCGTCTTACTCGGAAAACACTCGCAAAGCACAGATAGCACTTGATGTAGTTGGAGCTCGTTTTCAAATCGCGGTGGAACTGTAGATAATTTCTTCTTAATATTTCTGATCGCAATAGAGGCTCGGTTTTTCTCTGGCTCTGTTTGCGGGAGCGTCATCTTATATGCGCTTTTTGGTAGCCACGGGACCTTCCAGTCAGAACGCTTAATCGGCTCGCCCGCTTCTACCAAAAACGGTGGTGACTTCTAATTTGCTAAAAATCTATTAAAGTAGACACCATCTGTGTGACAGCATCTCCTGCGCTTCTCGCAGCTGGTGTTTAAACTATGGAGATAATTTTTATCCGGCAGAAATTGTTTGTTAGTGTCTCGCGAGTGTTCGCGTCCGTCTTTTATTATGAAAATTTCCCTTCCGAACATAAGGAGATTTATTAATTTCGCCTAGCCGTTCCGGGCACATGTGGATTGTTATTACATGTGTTCGGCATTTNTTGCAAGCAGAGCTAATCTTGGATTTTTCGTTTCCCGGATTTATTGTTTTATTTCGTTGAGATGGTTTCGCTTTGTGTTCACTCGATTTTTAGTGTCACGTGTTTTTTCAGATCAGTCTCCTGTTCTTCATCTGGAAGTTTTCTGTTTAGTCCGCGTCTTATCTCTAGCGTTTTTGTTTAAGATAAAATTTGTTTCTACCAAGTGTTCACCATCCTGCGTTGCGTAAAGAAGGAAACCGTGGAGTCACAAGACATAACAATTTTGTATAAATTATTTCTGGAATCCGAAAATTTATACGAAATTAAAAATTGGACAGCGCACGCAAAACGATATATCGAAAAAGACTTGGACATTCTGCGCCATTTATCGACACCACATCTTTATGACGCATTTTTATCATTTCCGTGCATACTACGCAATTTGGTGCGAACGGCTGTCCAAGCTATATATCGATTGTTTTTCTTTGCCCACGGCCATGATGCCTCTTTCAACTACAACCTTGTCACAGTTATGTACATGGGTGGAAACGAGGGCGCGTCGTTGGATAGAACAAGCAAAATTTTTCTCCTTCACGATTATCGAGACGAATACGTGATGTATCAAAACGCATTGGCGCAAGTACCGTGTTTATTTTTTAATAATGTATTTCCGCGCGAATGGACAGCAGTCGCGAATTTTTTGTTTTCAGTAAACATTCCTTTGCCACCAAATAATGTAGACGATATTACTACGTACATATTGCAAGTGTACGCTACTTGGTCGTACGTAATGCACTTTTTACAAACAGATGCGCGACTACCTGTTACTGAAATCGAACCTATTTTACAACCCGATGCGTTTACATTGAACACTTGTTTTTAAGATTTTCGTACAGACGCCACCAGATTTCTCAATCACCGGTAAGTTTTAAACGTGTTACCGTCAATAGTGATATTGTCATAAAAACTATTTTAACGGAACCGAAAACACCTTTCGGTCTCCTGTTACGTACTTCAAACAAAATTAAAGACACTATGTTCGAATCAATAGGAAACGCACTCCGCGCGAAAATCCAAACGTCGGCACAAGTTTTTCTTCAGTTATATACGTGGGTCACAGTAACGGAAAACACTCAAGTTCCAAAAAAGACTCAACAAGCACTCAAAACTATTAAAAGCCACATACACAAACGTATTCTACAGCAGAAATCCATACCATCAGATGTCATGCTTCCTCTTTGTTTCAGGCAAAAACCACAGTAGCAGCAACAACGCGCGGTTTAACAAACTAAAACTATTGTATTAGACGATACACAAAATGAAACCATTGTCTCATATGATACAACAACAGTACTACTTGATCCTTCAACATCTACAGCAACAGCGGAGTAACAAGCACTAGCTTCACATCAAACTGTCTATGCTCTTCCTCTAGATGTACAAAGAAAAAACGACAAAAAGGACGACAACGACGACGACGAAGACAACGTACCACTTTTGCGACGTTCATTAATTAAACAATCTAAAAAATCAAGAAAAGTTATTGCAACAAAGGTACTCCGATAAAGTACGACACCATTGCAAAGCAACGAAACCACGTAAACATGACTTAAATGTCAATAAACGTTTTACATATGACGCGCGACGTTAATACTGCGCGCAATAACTCTAGAGAATAACGTCATCACATATCTCCAAGCGTACGAACATTTTATACAAACAAACCAACGTCTGTATAAACCTTTTTCAACACTCGATCTTGTTAAACGTCTGCGAAATCTAGCATACAAACGCNAATATTATGTACCAAAAAATCTTATTATGCTCATATTCCGCAGCTAGAAAATATTAAAAGAAAAACTGAGGAATACGAAATGGAACTTATTTCCTCCCAAATATTCGATATCTCTGTTCAAAATTCAAAGTAACTGAACAATTTGCATGTAACCAAACTATGTCAAACATACAATTTAACATGTACTATTATACTACTCTATTACCATATATATTTTATATATTATACTTTATATATATTTTATACATATTTCATATATATTTTATATATTATTTCTATTACCATATATAAAAATTCTACTACCGTATATATCTACTACCATATATATCTACTATATTTATTAACCATATAAATAAACCTTAACAAAAAACAAAAAGAACAATAAAACAAAAATAAACCAAAACAAATTATAAAAACAAAAACAAAGAAAAACAAAAGAACTAAACAAAAAAACACGACTCTTCAAGAGGGTACTGGAGCGAGATCCAAAGTCAGCACTGGGATCTCTGTCCGGAAAGTGGCGCTCTCAAGCGGTTGAGTTAGTCTGTCCTTCTTTTAAAGTGAGACGGCCTAATCGCACTGTATCTCGCGTTACCGGTCTTCCATTGTACAGCTCGAGCCACTTAGCACCGAGAGTACCGAAGTGGTGGGAATACGCACACAAGTGAGATCCGCTGTCCGTGTACGCTCGTGGAAAAGTGCAGACATACTATGTTCCGTCTCCTTTCCACTAAGCCGAGCTAAGGCAAGACACGAGGCACGCTCACGTAGCGCGCTTGTTGCGTATGACAGCGTGAAGTGCGTTTTCAAGATTTAGAGTCTTGGAAAAAGTACATATATTTTTGATAACAATAAAACCTCAATAATAATATCTCAACATGTATTACATATTATTAATTATTACTATTATTATTATTAATTGTGAGAAATTAATGTTTTAAAATATTGAGAACATGTAATATTTGAAAGTAGTGTATATATGGGAGTTCTAATTCAGGAGCTCCGAGGGGGGTGCGGGGTATGACGTCACAGGGGGAATGGTGACGTCACACAGGGGAGGAGAGGGGGAGGGGTAATGACGTCATGCGGGGAGGCGGTATGACGTCACTGGTGGAGGGGGGTATGACGTCACACGGGGAGGGGAGGGGGACGCGCGGTGTGACGTCACAGGGGACATCACAGGATATGACGTCACATGATATGACGTCACGCGGGGGATGACGTCACTATGACGTCACACGGGGG
>NW_018023673.1:9369-10892 GCF_002006095.1 Pseudomyrmex gracilis | reverse complement strand
AGTGGCGGCCTCAAACCGATTCTAAAGAGTGAAACACTTATCATGTATAACACGGTTTTGCGTTTTTTTCTCGATGTATCTCGAAAACTATTAAAGATATGAAAAAATGTTTTATATAAAAGTTTTATGGGAAAAATACCTCTATTTACCTACATTAATAGAATTGTTAAAAAAAAATGTTTTTTATAATTTTGTTACACAATTTTTTTTTAAACTTATTTTTTTTAAATTCTATTAACATAAATAAATAGAGGACTTTTTTCTATAAAATTTTTGTATAAATCATTTTTTAATATCTCTAATCATTTTCGAGGGAAATTGAGAAAAATGAAAAGCCGCTCTACATATGAGGGGTGATTTCATCCCTTAAAACCGTTTTTCAGCAGCAACGGAAAATGTCAATACTCATCTATTGACCTCCCTTACATGTGTGCAAAGTTTCATCAAAATCAGAATTTTCGGGTTCGCGAGGTTCCCTTGTGAGTCTCACACACATGTATATATAGATACACACGATCACACATTCACTCACGTGTTCACAGACATTTGACAATCATACAAGCTACAGGATTGTGACCACATGTAACTTATAATACACGAATTGAATAAAGAAATGTTAATAGAATGGTACCTAAATAAAATTGACTAAAATTAATTAACCCTTGGACCTCACGTTAATCGTTCTCATTTCTGTCATCCTCTGATTGATCACCAGGTTCCGTCCCGAGTAATTTAGATTCGCATCTAAGACTCGAAAAGGAACCGACGAGCGAGAAGCCGTTAAACAAGCAAGAGCGAGAAACACTCGTTGGCTTGTTTACGACACCGAAATCTCGCTCGACCCGCGCACTTGACGCTCGTATCTCTCTAGGTCACTGTGCCGGGAGTAGACACCCGCACAGCACGTAATATTGCTGCAATATTGCGGTAATATTGTAAATATTGCAGTAATATTGCTTAGTAATAATGCGATAATATTGCAATAATATTGCTGCAATATATTATGTCCGTGAAAATCTATCACAGTAATATTTCAATGATATCACAGTAATATTTCAATGATATCACAGTAATATTTCAATGATATCACAGTAATATTGCGGCAACATTGCAGTAATACGTTAAAAAGGTCACTGCAATATTTCAGCAAAAAACAAAACCAATGGCACATCGCTTTGTCGGTGGGGAATTATAATTCAAGATTTCACTCGTATTAATTTTTGGAGAACTGACTGTATTCACTGATCAACTAATTAACTCGATGAAAGATACCGAGCCCGGAAAAAATCCTAAGGTGATGGTGGGATTTGAACTCGAGATCGCCGTATTCGCAGCCCTTGCACTCAGTCCACGAGACCACTTGTTCCTTATTAAAATGTAATTATTTTTGTCTACTTATTCTCAAGCTATCCTACACTTTTCATTTATTATTTAAATTATTATTTTATTAAAAATATTGGAGTGCATGTAACTGCACCAATAGATAAAAATATTTTTCTTAGTATTAAATATAATTGAAAGTA
>NW_018023673.1:5258-9064 GCF_002006095.1 Pseudomyrmex gracilis | reverse complement strand
TATTGTAATATTTTTGCAATATTATTGCAATATTGCTTTGCGATATGTTGCATTGTAATATTGCTGCAATAATGCTGCAATATCACAATATCATGGTAATATAACTGCAATATCGCAATATTACTGAAATATTGTTGCAATATTACGTGCTGTGCGGGCACGCAAGTGTCGTGTGTCAGTTACGTCACTCCTCAAGGGCCCGACCGTTACCGTAGGCCCAGGACGTAACAATATCATCCCAGTCAAAATTATGAGAGGTTGTTAATCTGTGGTCTGTAATCACTGATTTTTGTGCAGTATTTCTGCGGATATGATTCTTATGTTTGTTAATTCGAGTTTTTAATAGTTGTCTAGTTTGACCGACATAAGTTGCATTACAGTCGCGACAAGCAATCTTGTAGACAACATTAGGGTGTGAGAGGAGATGGAGGGAATCTTTCTGTGCTTTAATAAATTTTGATAAATTATGGAACCTAGTATAGGCAATTTTCGCTGTGTGATCAAGAGAGAGATATGAAGCTAATTTTTCTGAAAAGTCCTTGATATAAGGTATTGTATATCAAGTTTTTACAGTATTGTTATAAGTGTCGTCAGCAATAAAATTATTAAAATTGTTATTTTTATAAAAATTTCTCTTTAGTCTGGATTTTAAAATATTAAAAATAAAGTCAATAGGATAACCGTTATTAGTCAGTATATTACAAACATGTATAAAATTATCTCTGTGGGTCAGAAAGAAAAAAGACTTTATCAATCAAGCTTATAACAATTACTGTTTTTCTGGCTAGTATAGTGTGAATGGAAATTTAAGAAGCGACCAGATGAGGTTGGCTTTTGGAACTAATTATGAATCAACAAACCGTTATCTTTGATAATAGTGAGATCTAGAAAATTTAATCTATCAGCACCATGTTCAAGAGTGAATTAATCTGGGATGATATGAATTGAAAATGTCAAAAATGGTTTCAAGTTGATCAACTAGAGTCATTAAGGCAATGTCGTCAACATATCTAATATAAAATGGAGGAGTAAAATTAAGTTTTTGAAGCATACTAGTCTCTATAGATCCTGCAGAGTGATGTCGGCAAGAATAGGGGAGAGGGGAGAGCCCATAGGTGTTCCAAAAACTTGTTTATAAAATTTGTTGTTGAAAATGAAATACGTTGAATTGAATATTAATTTTAATGCAGTAGTAAACTCATCTTGAGGAATATTAGTATTATTTTTTATGAGTGTCCATCTTTTATTAATGCTCTCTAGGGTTAGATCTAACGGTATATTTGTAAAAAGAGAAATAACGTCTAAGGATATAAGATCAAAATTGTCAAATTTTACATTAGAAATAATTTTTGTAACATGAAAACTATTGTCAATATGACTAAGTGGTGGTGTTAGACTTTTGTATATGATTTTATGCAAAAAGAGTGCAAAATTATGTAGGGGACTATTTATTGAGAAAATAATTATTCTGAATAAAATATTATTTTTATGTGTTTTTGGCAACCCATAGGCTCTAGGTAAAATAGCTAATGTTCTGTTAAGATGAGTATAGGTGATATCTGAAATGTAGTCACGTGATCTCCATCTTTTTAATAATACTTTTAAATTGTCTACTATTTTGTTGATGGGATTCCGGTTTACTAAGGAGTATGTGTTTTGTCAGATAGTAAAATTTCAACGTTATTCCCAGCAAACAATTTCTGTTTTTGACAATTTCGGCGCAAACCTTGGTAACAGAAACTGTTTGCAGAAATGCTACAATACGAAAATACTGCCAAAATTGTTAGCACACAGAAAGAAAAAACGCAATAACTCTGTTGCTAAATACATAAAAGTATTGCAGCCAAAACGATTCCATATATGTCAGTGAAATTAACAACAAATAGATGGTCGATTGCAAGCAGATCTGCTTTTAGTAATACTGTGATCAAACAGTCCGCAAAATTGTACCAGAAATCTGTTTACGACAAAAGTCGGGTCGATCTGTTAAACGCATTGATGACAGATTGCCACCAAACGCTAAGCAGGTCTGTTCGTGTATACGTGCGAACTGTTTGCAATTTGGCGCCAACAGACAATGACCAAATCTATTCCGGATTTAGGCTTCATTTTGGCTATAATTTGGCTTCGCTTTGCTTGTGGCAGACTCTGTCATCATTTTGGTCGCATTTTGACATTTCACATGTTGACAGACATGGTTAACAAACCATATCCTACTGAGGACACAGATGGATATGGTTTTGTAACCAAAATGTTTGCTGGGTTAATATAATCATTTTTATCAAGTGCGACTATTGCATTGCCCTTATCAGCTCTAGTATACAGGGTGGGGCATTTAAATTGAGACAACCAAATATTTCGAAAACAAAGTATTTTATGAAAAAATGTTTCAGACAAAAGTTGTTATATTTTGAGAGGGAAAGAGTACTGCATTAATGTTTTTTAAGTTCGTGAACGCCTTCAAGGTCATTTAAAGGTGAACTCTATTTTTGTAAGTAGGAACCTACAGTTTTCTTAACAGATCCTCAATCCTCGCCAAAAAGTGAGTAACATTTGTCTGAAACGTTTTTTTCTGTGATACATATTTTTCGAAATATGTGGCAAAATGTCCATTGATCATTGCGTCGAAATAACGATTTGATATAAGCTTTTCGAGCAGATACAACGTTCAGAAATTTCTTGCAAATACTGGAACAGAAAATAAACATGGAAATAAACAAATTATAAATAATTATTAGAAAAATTATTAGAAAAAAATGTAGTTCTCACGATTAATGTGTTATTTCAATAAATGTTCGAAATGATGGCCTTCAGCTTCGATGCATCTTTGTATTCGTTCGAGAAATAATCGGCAGACGCGTAACAACAAGTCTTCATCGATCTGTCTGCATTTCTTATTCGGTTGATCATATCATCCCGAGTCGTTGGTACGTCGCGATATACGATTTCCTTTAGATAACCCCATAAAAAAAAATCTGGAGCTGTAAGGTCCGGTGATCGAGCAGGCCAATTTACAGGACCACCTCGTTCTATCCAACGACCATTAAATTTGCGATTTAAAATTTTTCGTGCTATTAGTGAATGGTATGCTGGGCAACCATCATGTTGGTACCATAAGGTCATTCTTTCTGACAATGGTAATTCTTCAAGAAGAAGTGGTAACTGTTCAGTTAAGAAGTCTCGGTACTTTTCTCCGTTCAACGTACCATCAATGAAATATGGACCAATTAATTTTTTGCCTACTATGCCACACCAGACATTAATAGCCCACGGCCGCTGATGTTCCACTTCACGTAACCAATGTGGATTGTCTACCACCCAATAGTGTAAATTGTGCTTATTCACTTGTCCGTGATTCGTAAATGAAGATTCGTCACCGAACAGTACATTCATAAAAAAATCGTTGTTTATTCGGAATTTTTCTAATGCCTATTCACAGAATCTCACGCGGTTTACGAAATCGTTTCCATGCAGATCCTGATGTAAAGATATACGGTATGAGTGGAATTTATGCCGGTTGAGTATTCTGAGAACACTTCTTCGTGAAATTCCACTGGTCCGAGAAATAATACGTGAACTAATGTGGGGGTCTTGAGCGATTGCAGCTAATACCATTATTTTGTTATCCGAATTTGTTACAAAATTCTTACGTTTTCTCTTTTTTGGGTGAACACTTCCATTGTTCAAAAATTGAGTGACAACGTGATGACTTTCGGAAGGGCTACTCGCGGTGTGTAACCGTCTTGGGTGGCAGCCGAAATCTTCGGAAGGGCTACTCGCGGTGTGTAACCGTCTTGGGTGGCAGC
>NW_018023673.1:0-4083 GCF_002006095.1 Pseudomyrmex gracilis | reverse complement strand
TAACACCCATTAAATGAATAAATTAATATCATATGTATCATAATTTCTCCGTTTAATTAAGACGACCTCTCATCATTCCACATCCTCAATTGATCGCACGGTCTCGTCCTTAGTCCGTGGAGTTAATTCTCCAGACTTGAAAAGAAACCAACGAGTGAGTGTTCGCTAGACAGAGTAAGATCGGCGTACGCCGTTGACCTGTCGACGAACATAAGCAAACTCGCTCGACTCTGTTGCAGCGGGATCGCCAACCTGCTGTGCGGAGATAGACAGAGAAACGACAGCTCTCTGTTACTCCACCATAGCCCAACCGTAACCGTGGGCCAGGACGTAACACACCGTAAAGCAAAATTATTTCGATTTTCTTCGCGGTTGTGTATCTCTCCATATTCGAAAGGCAAACTAACTCTGACTACACAATTTGCGATAAGTCACAGACAATCTGTGTCCTTACAGGCTTTATTTACATCTTTGTGATTACTTACATTCAAGCGTTCGCTGGAATAATGAGATAGAGTAATCGTTATTTCGTCGCAATGATCAATGGACATTTTGCCACATATTTCGAAAAATATGTATCACAGAAAAAAACGTTTCAGACAAAAGTTACTCACTTTTTGGCGATGATTGAGGATCTGTTAAGAAAACTGTAGGTTCCTATTTAAAAAAATGGAGTACACCTTCAAATGACCTTGAAGGCGTTCACGAACTTAAAAAACATTAATGCAGTACTCTTTCCCCCTCAAAATATAAAAACTTTTGTCTGAAACATTTTTTCATAAAATATTTTGTTTTCGAAATATTCGGTTGTCTCAATTTAAATGCCCCACCCTGTATATGACATTAGGGTTATCTTTTACAAAGCGTTTAGTAGCCTTGAGAGCACTCAACAATTCAACATCAATATTCGAAAAGTGTGTAAAACTCTCAAAATTTTTCAGGGTGCATACCGATCTGCTCCTAACGTCCGACTTAACTGGAGCACTAAGGTTCTTCAAATTATTTTCAATGTGTTTAATAAAACTGATAGTAATTGAATCATCAGTATTAATTATTGGTAAGCGAAAACTACCACCTAATTGTAGTAAACCGGAGACTTCAGGCGGGATCAGTGTGTTAGATAAATTAATGAACCATTTAGTGTTGGATTCTAAGATATGATAATGAATAGGCTGTGGTGGTATAATTTCTATTTCCACAACTTTCTGATCTGTATTAATTGACAGCTGTTCACGTATAAATTTAAATTTATTAGTGGCAAATCGATAGTTAAGTAGATCACCCCGCGATTCCTGATTGGCGTCATTATGTTTAATGGCAAAATAATTAAATTTTGTAATTGTAGGTATAATTCTTTGTTTATATAATTTTCTATTAAGCCAATGCCATTTCTTATCAATGCGTATAAATTGGTTGTAACGATAGTTATTAAGTAATGTAGTCTGTGTCACAAAGAACATATTATTTATATAAATTGTTAAGTAAGTTTCTTACAATAGTCTTGTTGATCCTGAAAATTTGTGATTGTAAAGCAGTCCGATGTTTGTGTAAATCGTTGATTTCAAGCTTCAATCTTGTGTGCAAACTGTAATCTACGTTTTTCATAGTTATCTTGAATCTTGTCATCGTAGAATGTTACGATATGAAAACACCCCTGATAGTCACCTGTCTGTGTTTTTGCTGTCATGTTGCCGAAAACAAAACGCTTGAGTTTTCAGCAAATTTAGAACAAGGTGAGTCAGGCATTTGTCTTTGGTTTGACATGACACGTATTCAACATGTGTTGCCGACAACTTGCTGTGTATTTGCTGTCAACGGTTTATCACTAACATAAAGAGCAACATGACAACAAGTTGCCAACAACACGTGTCATAAATTTCAGCAAAAAACACAATATGTTGAAAACGGACAAATATATATTCACTAACACATCGCTTTGTGAAAAGGGAATTAATTAATTCGAGATTTCACTCAAATTAATTTTTGGAGATCTGATTTAGTTCGTCGATCAACTGATTAACTCGATGAAAGGTACTGGACACGGAAAAAATCCTAAGGTGATGGGTAGGATTTGAACTTGAGACCTTTATATTTGCAATCTCTGCACTCAGTCCGCGAGACCACTTGTTCCTTACTAAAATATAATAATTTTTGTCTATTTATTCTAAAAGGTGGTCATTTGTTTTTGACATTTAATGGGCTACAAAGTAGAATAAATATATGTCAACAGTTTTTACCAACCATACGACAGAAGTACAGACATCGGTGTCTTGTTTTGTTACCGTCACGTTGCTCTTATATTGCCGAAAAGGAATGACAAAGCAAAGAGTTTTCTATTGTGACGGGGCAAACCCCGTCACTAATATTTCTTTTTTCTCTCTCTTTTGTAAATATATATTTTTTTTGTATTATTATTATTATATTTTTATATTATATTCTTATATTATATTATTAATATTTGTATTAGTTCCCGGTTTACTTTTGTATATATATAGTAAATATCTTCACAGCATACCTATCGCTATAGTTTCTGCGAACCCACCTATACGAGCGATCGCGTGAGATAGTACCGACGACGCGCCTATAGCGACACGGAGCAGATACGCGATTATCATCCGGCAGGTGCATGCCGCGGCGCGCAAACACCCGCGTTCCACACGCCGACCCCGGACAGACCGTAGGCCGCTCCGGGGTATAAAAGCCGGCCGATCCGATTCCTTTCCCGGCGCTCGAGGAGCTGACTCGAAAGCCATTCCTATTCTGCTACCGCTCCGAGGTGTTGACTCGGAGATACCGTTTCCGATTATTCCCCCCGAGGTGTTGACTCGGGAGACCGACTTCCGGCAATCCGAGGTGCTGACTCGGCCGCCATTTCCGATTATTCCCCCCGAGGTGTTGACTCGGGAGATACCGCTACCGATTATTCCCCCCCGAGGTGTTGACTCGTGAGATACCGACTTCCGGCAATCCAAGGTGCTGACTCGGCCGCCATTTCCGATTATCCCCCCGAGGTGTTGACTCGGGAGATACCGTTTCCGATTATTCCTCCCGAGGTGTTGACTCGGGAGACTGATTTCCGGCAATCCGAGGTGCTGACTCGGCCGCCATTCCCGATTATCCCCCCCGAGGTGTTGACTCGGGAGACCGATTCCCAGTAATCCGAGGTGTTGACTCGGCCGCCATTACCGACCGTTCCCGTCGAGGTGCTGACTTGACTTCCGGCAATCCGAGGTGCTGACTCGGCCGCCATACCGATTTCCGTCGAGAGATTCTCGACTTCCGGCGCTACGGCGCACAAACGGCCGTTGTAACCGCCACATCGCAAACAGTCGTTTTCACGACTCATCTGTATATAAAGCCCGTGTAAATAAATGTCCCGAATTAGATTTAAGTAATTACGCGCCCGCCGTATCAATCAAAACCGCGCGCAAACGCCCGACAAGAACTCCGCCGACCGTACGAACGTAATCAACCGACACCGCGGAATCAAACGCGAAGTAAATCTATCGCATTGCATAATCCACGCATTGACAAGGACTCCGCCGTTAAATTAGAACATAATCAACCGACACCGCGGATATCAAACCATTGTAAATATATTAGATTGAATAAATCAGAGTTACATTACAGCATAAAACACGGATTAAGTGTCGCAATTTCTCGCCTTCCCCTTCCCCGAACCTTGGCGCCGACCGAGCTGTCCGGCAGGTGGAAGGCCGGGCGAAGCCGAAGAATTCGGCTCCGTTACACTATGAATAAAAGTCAATTTGTTGACAACATAATGAGCAATAGTTGCTCTTTGTTTGCTTTGAATCTGCTGACACAAAATGTCTCAAATTTGCCTTNGTGTTGTCGATTACGTATGACTGTGCATTATGTTTTCAGCAAATACACAGCAACTAGTTGAAAACTTCAGCATTAAGTTACATGATTTTGCAAAACATGCTTGGCTATCAGGGACGTTCTCGGACAAAGATGTGGTAAATGTATAGAATAGGGGAGCCCCCTCCGATCGGCTTCTTTTTCACATATGTTATTAAGATTACCTTCCTGAGTAACAATATGAAGCTTTTAGCCGTCGCT
>NW_018023672.1:0-10809 GCF_002006095.1 Pseudomyrmex gracilis | reverse complement strand
GAAACTGTCACTTATGATAAATCTGCTTTGTGGCAAAAAATTTTCAACATATACCAGACACAAGGAAAAGAAGAAGATTTCTTTGAATTTTTACCTTGCTATAGAAATCACGAGAATTTATATACTTTCCTGTCTTTTCTTGATCGTAATTCGTTACCAAGACCTGGAAGTAGTTTACGTGCCAAAACCAGTGATAGTGATAATATTGTACATGCAAAAAAAAGTGTTACTGTTAGTTTACTTTTCACTATTTTTGCTTTACAGTCAAAAACTTATTTTGGGCTATTTAGTGTACAATTCGGTCTACAATATGGAATAGGAAGGTAAAATGATTGTTGTAGATGTAGAAGAAATTGTATACAGTCCATTTCATACAAAGTTTCATACAGTAAATTTCATACGAATATTACTTTTTCATAATATGCATGTTTTTTACATTACCTTTTCTGTTTCGGATGAAACAGTGTTATTTTGTAATAATCTCACGTTATTTTGTATTAGTAAGTTTACATATTAATGGTACATCTGTTATTTTGTTTTGATAGAGACGTGAACATACTAGCAATAATAAATTATATTATTAACAACATATATTCCGATGACGACCTGTCGATGGTATGATATATGATCTTTCTTCTTTCTTGTAGATAAATATGTAAATCAAAATTTTTTTTTATTATATATATGTATATATACGTATGTAATTATACGTGTAAAAATGTGTAGTTCTGTTGTGGAATTTATATTTGTAATTCTTTTGATATAAGAAACAAATACTTAATATATAATAAGTGAATAGTAATACACAATATAAGTAAATCGCACTACTTGACGAACGAACATGATTTTTTCAGATTACTAACGAAGTGGTCTTAAATAAACTGTCGGATATACATTACGTGGTAAATGTATGTATAAATTATGTAACGTATTATTTTACTTTAAATCAGTACAATTGAAGACAGTATATATCAAATAGTATTATATTTATTATTTTTGTGGAAGTGTGCGTTACATTTCCTGCTTTTTTTCAGAAATAGCTTATTTTATATATGTAAACTAGTAGGTTTTTGTTATATTTATTAGAAGTATAGTTTTGTGTAGATCTTAATCAAAATTATGCACAAGTACATAGAATTTTATAGTAAATACATTTTGTAATCTGTTTTAGGATCCACGTGTTCTCGATGCCATTAAAACCAAAGTTGAAAAACGTCGTAGTTTTCTAAGTGAAATGCGCACTATAATTCGTACTAGACCCCAGTATGTTTTTACTTACAATTAGATGAAGAAAATTGTCTTTTTATGATGTATTTTTTTTGCATGTAAGCAACTGATTTTTGATACAAGAGTTTACTATGTAGTTATCCACTTTTTTATCTATTTTCTGTTTAAATGAGTTTTAATTTATGATAACAATCACTGCTGATTACGATTAAAATCGAAAATACATACACTTTTCGGATTTTAATGTGTAATAAATTTGTTGATTATAAACTTAACTCGTTTTTTCATTACAATATATTACATGTATACACGCGAGTCGATACGTATGTGTATATTTATGTATAGTGTACATAAATATATGAATACATATCACACGCTAAATAAACTCATAGTAATTAAATATGTAAATGTATAACATTAAGAGAAGAATTTATATTATGTAAGATTGTTTAGTGTTTTATGAGTATTCATGTGTTAATTAATTATTTGTAGTTATAAAATGTTAAGCGATAAGTTAAAGTTTATTATGTGTGTTCATTAAAAAATATTTATTTAAATTAAGTTTAATACAAATACATTTGTTGGTGCATTACAAGGTTTTTATTATTCTACCTTCCCCTTAATTTTTTGCTCTATGTTATTAAATGTAATAAGTTTACGTGTAAACACACTTATATACATGTATTTGCATCTTACATTGCGTTTGCGTCCTGCCGATTGTCTTCATATAACTATCAATTAAACGCAAGGATGTGATTATGTTACTCTGCAAATGTTCCTTATGTATGCAAAGTTTAGCAGAGAAAAGCCAGGAAACGACTCTTTTAGTGTACTTTCTTTGAGCCAAACAACGGATTTTTGCATAACGTATAAACAAAATCAAATCACTCAAAGTTTTCTACTTTTATTTCTCGGTCTAGATAGTGCCAAGTGATGGATATACTTATGTGTTATGCAGTATGCAAAAGTATGGTCTTCAGCTTATTATGGCACAAGATTGATTATTCAGAAAAGAAAGTTACATTATTGAATCAAAGTTACACGATAAGGGCTATTTTTTTAATGCATAAGCAAACGACAAAAGTACTTACCAACGGAAGACACTTTATGTTTAATGTACAAATACACATTTTTAACGTAACCCGATGACGAACTTAACTTTACTTTCCAATCAATGTGGAACCTTTTTTGATGTAGCTTTGCCGTTGTTGTTCTTTCCACGAAGCTATTTTTCTTTGTTTAACATGTTTACTTTGCTTCACTTTTAAAATCTATCATTTTGGCCAGACTTGTCTGAAATATTGTAGAATGTATGTTGTGTGTGTGGTTTTGCGTAATCTTACTTGTATAATGTATACAAAGCAAATTTCTTAAGTTGTTTATTTTCATAATAGGTACGTTTATTTTAATATATACTTTTCCCCCTTATACATAACTACTCAATCTAACAAAAAAGGGCCGAGTATTGGCGGTGTTTTACTTTAAGATTTTGATAGTAAGACAGTTCTGAACAATTTACTGTAGCATAATAATTTCTGAGTATTAAGTTGAGTTTAATTGACACAAACACAGGTTAATCGATGATGTAAAAAACAGAAATAATAAAGATAACAAGAAGGAAAACCAGAATAAAGTAATACGAAAATAAACTTTGCCTAAATCAATCGATTACAAAAAAATACATATGTACTTGAGAAATGATCTCGTGCCATACGTTACGACTAGTTAATCAAGTGACTTTGTGTGTGTGTGTATGTGTGTGTGTGTGTGTGTGTGTGTGTAGATAGTTTTGGTATCCAGTTTCACTGAAAACAAAAAGACTGTCGAGAAATACCGTCCAAAGTGACAGTTCCTATAAAAAACGATAAGTTTCTAACACCGACAGGTGTGGTGCAAAATCAATAGTTCAATATATTGACTCTAAAGTTTTTATGTACAAAACGGTATGCCGAATCAGACGTCGTTCGAAATTGCTGTATTGTAGTCGTAGTCAAATTCCATACAGCAGTCACCCGATATCTCACGCGACGTCCTATCAACGATCTTGTAAACAGGTGTTCGCACTCAGCCGTACGCAAATATCATTTTGCGTATTCAAAGCAGTCCCACGATTTTCAAAGTAACACGACTTATTGCTCGCAAGTATGAGAAATTTGGTCCATGATCGAACGAGTCTCCGATAGCACGTGGATATTTATTGCGTTCCGATAGTTTTTGTATTTTAAACAAGTAATGTAGCATTATTCGCTCTGATACCACCTTGTACTGTTTACTCTTTTAAATGATCTTCCTATAGCTTTTTGAAAGAATCAAATCGTGGAGCAAGTGCTCTTCGAAAAGCACGATCAAATTTTTGCCATATTATTAATGGGTTTTGGACAAACCGTGAGAGTCAACACTCTCAGATAGACTTTTCTTTTAGCCGTCACAAAATGTAGCAAGGAAACACTAAAAGATTTTTGCAATACAGTTTTTGTTGGAAATAACAAAAGTATTTTTGTTTTGCTTTGGGACGTGTTAAAACAAATATACGCAATATGAACCAATTATATAGCGCTCGCAATCAATTCCATGTGCGTGATCGCAGTAACAATTGCATTTTATTATCTCCATTTGAAATGTGTTCTATTGAATCAGAATTTTAAGCATTGACATAGTAGAAAGAGAGAAAACATATAAGTCGAAGAAACTTATGTTGAAAAAAGACTATCGTACAACGTTCGCATTGAACGTGACGTAACCACGCAATTGGCTTCGAATTTTTGTGGTCAAAACACAGAACACATAAGATATTTGTGTTTTAACCACAAAAACTTGACCATTATTGGAAGTAAGTACACATTTGTATAACTATATAATCCATCGATTCGGCACTCATTAATTTGGTTATTNAATTGCCTTAGACAATCGACAAAGATCGAATACTTCAAACAAAACTTGTTGTATTTCAAAGTGCACAAAAGAAACCAAATTTTTACACACAATCAACTGTGAACGTGTCTTCACTGGCCTGTTTCTTCTTGTACTTATGATAAAATAAAACAATATCTGAATGTGTTACATTATATTATTATACGAATTTGTACGTTTAAACCGTGAAAGACATTTAAAACCGTTACTTCTATCATCATATATGTACGTAAAAGAGAACAAAATAAGGTCAATTTTCTCAACACACATATTTACCTCGTGACATGTAAATAGTATTCCAGAAAAACGATCGGTTCTTAGTTTTCGAGGATTTCTCGAAGAGTTAAGATCGCGCAAACGATACGTTTTTGATTTTGTGTACTAGTAGTTCGCAAAACTATTCATATGAGATTTTATGTTTTACCGCCTTCGATTCTATATAGAAAATGGTAAGAAT
Source organism: Pseudomyrmex gracilis (assembly GCF_002006095.1). Taxonomy (NCBI): domain Eukaryota; kingdom Metazoa; phylum Arthropoda; class Insecta; order Hymenoptera; family Formicidae; genus Pseudomyrmex; species Pseudomyrmex gracilis. Next base: position 6,215 of record NW_018023672.1, on the reverse strand, counting down.
TTTTTTCTTTTTATTAGTTTTTCGAAAGATTCAGCTGTTGTAAAATATGATTTCTTTCTGTGTCTCTAACCGTATCCGAATATCGGACAGTAAATATCATTAACCATAGATTTAGTATTTGAAAAGCGTATTATACTATTTTTGTGATAAAGAAGCAAAGAAGCAATTACTAAACTTTTACGCTTTACTTTTCTTTAAATATGGTAAATACTCCATACCATATTGATTCAATTTCTTAAGATGTTTAGGTGAGATGCATAACTCACGATACAAATTTGACCTTATAAAAAACTTTCTAACAGTACGAGAAGAATGTACTACATACCATATTGATACAATTTCTTAAGATGTTTTGTGTTTGATGGTATACACACATTACAATTTAAAACGCGCTAAAAACTAACGTAAATACTTTTATCAGTCACAATTTCTTCATTTTGTTTGTTAAAATAATATCAAATTTTTTGAAAAACGTGTAGTACTTAGTCTACGTACTTGTGTTCCTTATATGCTGTTTTCTTATTCGTTATTTTATGTGTCGGATTGAAACACCACAATCTTGACAAATATTGTGATGTGTATGTGTGATAGAAGTAAGAGATTATTGATATAAACATACTTATTTGTATCTCGCCCTTCATTTACTCATTTATAAATGCTGTTTTTGTATTTTATACTGAAAAGATCTGTTGTTTTATACTAAAGTTTTGCGTAACAATTTNGTTTTACTGTGTATCTGTAGTTTTTGTTTAACAAGTAAATTAATTTTGTAGATACGCATTACGCAGAGGCTTATATTCTTTGGAGCAATATACTTAATATCTGTCCGCGTAGTTGCATCTTCCACTAATGAAAATTTCTCTCGGACATCGCAGTGTGTACAACCGATAAATTATACTATTTCTTTAGAAAAACAAAACACCTCTCTTACCGTCTATTCTACTGTTGTGCTAAACGTGTCATGTGAACAAAAAGACATACGATTACAAATCGGACGTTATTGTTCTATACAAAATGTGTATGTTGATAGTGAAATTCTGTATGACTACATATCACATTGGGAAGTCACTGTATCACAGGCAAATAGTACCAAAGATCGATTTAAAAGTGTGGAACTAACTCCCATAAAAATAAGGAGAATCCCTAAATATGCGAAATTTATACGTAAGGAACTGCAACAACCTGTGAAATCTGGAAAATATGTGATAACTTCAAGATATAAATGTAAGTTAACGGAAGTTGTCACGATTGACCCGTACATAAGTCAAACTGAAACGAAAGAGTAAGTGTACATACAACGCTATCACATACTATTATTTTTGTACTGCTGCAATTATTATATTGTACTACAATGACATTTATAAACAACATTTATTTCTACAGAACATTGTCACACTATTATTCGGAAGATATTTATAACTGTAAATATTGCAACATACAGTTTTTTAGTTTATCGCCCGGTGGGCACATAATATAATACTACTAATTTATATAATGTAGTTTAAATTTACTAATTTTCTTTGAAGATTTACTATTAATTAATATTATGGTACATGTAAAAACTAGATAGTTATACGAAAAACGTCTTATTTTGCTAAATTGTGTTCCATTAACTTTACATTTGTTCTTTTTAAATATAATTGAGAAGATGTTACTACTAAGGTAGTACTTTATGTAATGGAATATGCTTATCTACTGTATTTATGTATCACTGTAATTTTTTTTTTTTATATAGATTTCTGATTTTATCGCGTATTCCAAATGAATGGATTTTTCCATATTGGGAACATCCAGCAACCAAGGTTAGATTTACCATTCAAATTATACATAACCACAGTGATACACCTATTTCGAACATGCCACCTAAATATTGGGATTCGGTAATAAATGCATTCCAAACAACATTTTTCACCACACCTCTAATATCCACACAGTTGGTTGCATTTGTTGTTATACCGAATGTATATAACATATTTATGAGAACAAGGAATAACGTTACCATTACATGCAGCTTAAAAATGAGAAATGACACATACTATGCACGAACTGTTCTTATTAATATGTTCATAAGTCTCAGAAACATGTGGGACAATATCATACCACGGTCGCATGTTTATTACGTGCTTCTGCCTTTAACCTCTACTGTTTACGAAAGTATGATAACTCCTGGATTTGTTTTTTTGAGGTGAGATGCATAACTCACGATACAAATTTGACCTTATAAAAAACTTTCTAACAGTACGAGAAGAATGTACTTTCAGTAACATCTATTTGTATTTTCAGTGAAGTTAACAGTATATACAACAGCGAAGTAGATTCAATTATTAAAGAAAGAGAAGTAACATGTTTCATAGCACGAAATGTGATACAAGAAGTGTTCTGTGATTGGGTAGCTACATTTAGACAATCGGATTCTTGGTTTATCGAAGGATTTTCAACAGTATATGGAGTTTATATTTGGGATAAGGTTATTGTTGTGAATTTTTATTGTAGTTGTGCATAAATGTAAATGTGAGAAGTAAAAAACCATATTATATATTTTTTTAAGTAAAAAAGTGTCAAATTTTTAGACATAGTTTGAAACGGTTTCAGTACCAATAATACTATTTATAGTTGTTTTACTTATAATGTTTTACTTATATTAAAACTATACGCAGTTTCAACCATTAAAAAAGCATAGAAACATATGATTATGTGTAGGAAATAATCTACATATATATTTTTTTTATTCTTGTGATAGTATTACTTTAGTGTATTCGTTTTATCTGATTATTGAAATATCATCGCACTTTATGAGAAAAATATAATACATTATTTTATTAGATACTTGCGCACTATACTTAAATAATCGTATAATCATTAAAACTGTTGATAGAGTTTAATGAAGTCAATTGTGGTCCAGACACGACGAAACGTTTTAAATTATGGAGAAGCATTTAGTACATATGATTTTGGAATTCAAGAAGAATCGTTTACAGCTCTAAATTCAACCGTTAGGAAACTGTGGCGAGAAAAGGGTAAGGGAAATAAAATTTTTGAGTACATTTAATTAATCAATGGTCACAAAATAACAGCACCATGAGATAGTGGTATATATATCTCTAGAATGTACTATAAAAAGTATGACAATTGTCAGTGGTATCTGTATCATGTGTATTGTAGGCAAACATTTTTAAAATGTGATATAAGGTATAGTTACACATTTTTATGTGTGGTAAAAATTATAACAGTATTTTATGTAGTTATTACTTACTACTACATATTATTTACATAGATTTGTTCTTAAATTTCGAAAACTTTAACACTTTTAACTTTCTTGTAGCATTCGGCATCTTTTATATGGTCAGTATCTTCATTAAACAAGATTTCTTATATACTTCTATGTTTAAACAGGCCGTAAACTTATATTATAACACGTAAGTATTTATCAATCATTGGAATACAAAATAGTGCGACATTTTTTAGTCAAACAATTTTTGCATTAATCGCGAAGTCATTATAACAATCTTAAATATATTTTTTTGAGATTTACTACAAGCATTACGTTTATGTTCTGTATTACGATATTTGTTGTCAGTGATAATACAACAGATAAGATACATAATGAACAGCCACTTTTCGATAAGTTATGGTACGGAAATTATAAAGCATCTTTCTTATATAAGTCTGCCTACATTGCAACAGATATAAAAAAATTAATAACTTCTTGGACAACACAATTTGGTTATCCTGTGTTACAAGTAAACCGACACAATGATACACAGGTAGCAATATCTGTCATAGACTGTTTTACTATTGATCACAAAAAGCAGTGCGAACTAAATTGGTGGATACCTGTGTCTGTTACAAAAATACTACAGAAAGAAAGTACTGTTACGTATATTGATGTTTTAACACCTTCCAAAAAATACATCCGTCCATTCCTGAGTAATAAAAATGAGTTTATCATTGTCGCAGATTCCGCTGGTAATGTAATAACATACATGTGAATTATCAAGTATCTCTTTATTATACATATAGTGTATTTAAAATATTCACTATTTTTGTAGAGTAATTGTTTCTTTTTCTTTGTTTCTCACTATCAGTATTTTTAAACCTTCACTTTTTGTAGGTTATCGCGTCAACTATGACCGTGAATCTTGGACGAACATTGCTTTTTCCTTACAAACTGGTGATCTGAAAATTACAGATTTAAATGATGTCACTGTAGCACAAATATTAGACGATGCTTTCTATTTTTTGGTGCAAAATACAGAATATAACGACAATTCTACTTCAGATAATAGTGATCTAGACATATATCTTGAAATTGCAAGCAGTATATTTCATGCAAACAATTCCTACATAATGTGGTATCCTGTATATTTTGCTCTTGAAAACATGTCGAAGATTTTTCCGTTTCAAGAAAGTGTTCTTTCCAGAACTATCAAGGTAAATAGTATTACAATACATTAAAAAATTAAATAATTGATAGATCATCATTAATCACTTGTTAAAAAGTTTATTAGCTTACTTATAAAATATATACATATTACAGATCGTTTATAGAAATAATTCGCATTAGTGCTACTTTAGTCGATAACATAAACAATATATATTTTAGAGTAGTTATACTTAAATAATATGTAGTAGAATCTTCCTTCATACTAAAAAATAACTACCACGTTGTAGTATCTACTAGATTGACCATACAAAACTTTGTACATATAAAAAACTGACTTTAGACAAGCGTAGTATTATAGTTTAAAAAATAACATATACAATATATGTAAGTGCTCACCAATAGTCACACTTCATGTAAAAGTAGCTCACAAAAGTCAAATAATATCAATAGAGTACAAAAATATGCAAGTAGTCACAAAATGATTAATTTACTGTCGTTTTCACCGTTTGTTCTCGTAAATCACACATCTGAAAAAATGCATGAATGAATGGAAATCTTGTTTAATGAACGACAAAATCTTCACTTTTGGTATACGATACTTTTAGGTAGAAGTATGTATATATTCAATTAAAAGACCATTGCATAAAGCTGCAAAAAAAACTTCAGTAAAATTTTCAAAGAAGTGATTTTTTTCTTAAAACTTGCCCATTGTAATTTGTCAGAATATTGCAGAGAAAGTAAATTTAAAGATTTACAAGTTTCTTCGAATAATAGAATATTGCTAACATTGTTTTGCAATTTATATTCTTAGTGCTCAGTGTATTTTTTGTCCATAAATAACCTATAAAGAAAGCTCTGTAATTTCTTGAATTACAAATGTTTATACATGTATATACAGATGTATTGTTTACATGAAGTTAGATTATTTGTTGTTTTAACAGAGAATATGATATAGTTCAGAGAATATGATATACGTGTGCTATGTAGAACAACAAATAGTATTTTATATTTGTGGGTAAAAAGATGTTTTTAAAAAAAGTATAAGCAATAGAATAGATATAGAAAATGAAAGAAGAATTCTGTAATCTGTACGAACATACATATAATTTAGAAAAACAGAAACACGGATGTTATATAATAATATGTGTGTCAAAAATAGTATAATATAACATTTCTTGGAAGCAATAAGGAATACAATACTATCGTTAAATAATTAAATAGTAAGAAATTTTAAGCATTTACACAAGATATGTTACTAAAAAACATATCCTGCTTTTATAGGATAAACTTCTGGCAATATTGAATAGGTTTCTTGATAATAAATCATATACACATTGGTCGGAGAATAGTGTCAGTAATCAATTCTATCATGAAGTTTTAAAATGGACATGCATTCTCGGTGGTTCAATGTGCAAAGAACATGTTAATCGAATGTTAGAGTGGCATTTTAATAATCCTGCGCAAAACAAGTACGTTATTTTACTTTTTCAATGGCAAGGTGACGTCCGTATTTGGTACAAAAACGTCTTCTTGCTACTAATTTTATATTTTTTGTTCTTGCGTCTTTGACATGTGATTTAATACACTTTTACGCTTAAAGAAAATCTATGGAATAGCATTAATGAATTAGTTTGTAAATAGTGTTATAAGTATATGTTTAAAGAAAATAATATGGTTTTTTACTTGCAGACTTTTGCCAAGTTGGCAGAAATGGATATATTGCCAAGGATTAATGTTAGAAACTGTCACTTATGATAAATCTGCTTTGTGGCAAAAAATTTTCAACATATACCAGACACAAGGAAAAGAAGAAGATTTCTTTGAATTTTTA
>NW_018023671.1:2445-10856 GCF_002006095.1 Pseudomyrmex gracilis | reverse complement strand
ACCACCCATGGACATGCGCTAGCTTACGGGCCGGTATAGCGATCGTAAAAACTCTTATGGGCCTGGCCGCTCTCATTCTTCTCTCTGATGCAAGTAAGGGCGATGTCCCATTGAGCGGAAATATATAGCGAAACGGAATATGCGGAACCAGCTCGACCAATCATAGCCATTCCGTTTTCTTTCCTTCGCTTTTTCTGTGGTTACGATTGGTCGAGTTGGTTCCGCACATTCCGTTCCGCTATAGATTTCCGCTCAATGGGACATCGCCTTAAAACAAACCTATAAATGCGCGCATATGCGTAAAACGGGATGCCGCCTGTGAACTAGTGCCAGTGCTGGGAAATAAAACAAACCTTATGTGTATAAAGGAATAATAAAAAATAATTTGATACATAATTTTCTTTACGCAAAAATTATGTTTTGTATTACAAAATTATATTTTCAACCAAAAGATTATATGACATATGGTATATATATTGATTTGATATTTACAAACTTCAAGCATTGTAACAAATTTTCTTCTAAACACATTTCAAAGGTATAATAAATGTTATATTTCTAATATGTGTAACTAATTTATATGACATGTTTTTCTTTTTAATAGGAATTATACAAGACACTTGGTGTAGCAGAAGATTGTGAGGATGAAACATTAAGATTAGCATTTGTTAATCTTGCAAAGCGCTTTCATCCAGACAGTGGAACATTAGATGCTAATGCTGTTCGATTTTCTGAAGTATAAAACAAGAATATATATTACTTACTGAAATAAATAAATCAAACATGCTTTATTAACATATAATTGTTTAAGATAGATTGAAAATGCCTATAGGGAAATTCGAAAACTTAGAAATAGTCAGAAAAGTGATATATCATTAGAAATGGAAAATTTTGATATTAAGGTAAAACCATCTTTATACACACATAACTTATTATGTTACAAAATAGAAAACGTTGTAATGGCAGTTGAAGCAGACACGGTTGTTGTTGTGTAAAGGTGTAAAATATGTTTATTTGAAATGTATGGATGAGTTTATTTGAAATGCATGATGATAAATGTATAGACGTTTCGACCTTCACTTTAGGTCTTTATCAATATAATATTATAATTCTAAAAAAATATAATTGTGATGGTCGCAAATGATACATAAGTGAAAATAAAAAGATTTATACAAATAAAACAAAGGAACTTACAAGAATAAACAATAGTAGTGGTCTTTATATGTTATGATGATCTTCATATGTAACGTACATGTTTGAATTGACAGGTTACATCCTCTCAGAAGCAAAGAAGCAACTGGGAGAAGCAAACCGTGAGCTATAAGTTAGTGACAAATCAAAAACCAAAGTCACGTACTTGTAATGTAAAGCTAATTGACTATATTATCCAAATGGTAAATAAGATTTATCTAAGTTTTCTGTGTCACTATGTAAATTAAGTCCGCGACTCTGATTCTTGATACATAGAGTTTCCGAGATTACACGCTTATAGTAAGATCTTCCATTGTCTAAAATCTCAACATAATCCCAATCAAAATCGTGCGAGTAATTAATTCTGTGATCAGTTATCACTGAACTTTGAGTGGAGATTCAGTTTATGTGATTCTTGTGTTCTTTTATTCTTGTTAGTACAGTAACATTCACATAGTACAGTAACATTCTACTAGTCTGACCAACGTACCCAGATAGCCAAATGTGAAAACTCAATATAAAGCAAATCATTGTATAGATTAAGTTGCTTGCCAATTGCTATTGTGTTGTTTTTATTTAACGCAACGAAAATGTTTTTGTCAATTCAGTATCAATATGCTGAGTTTTATTATCAATCAATTGTTGTAGCCAATGTTTAGGACATGTGAGTCAGCAATATATGAGCAATAATTTTTATTCATAAGTGGAGAAAAATAATATAAGTGTTTATTGCTGATGAGTTGTTGAGAACTTGCTGTTATTATATTTTGAAAACTGTTGTTGGCAAGAACATACTGAAAAGAGGATACACCCTTTTGTTACATTGCTGAAAACATATGAATAATATTTGTGGCAAGTTGCCAACAACTTGCATTCAGTTGGCTATCTGGGTAGGAAGCCTCACAATCAAGACAATTAATCTTGTAAACAACGAATAGATGAGAAGGAGGAGGTAATAGATCCTTCAGGACATTAATAAACTTGGACAATTTGTTAAGACTGTAAAAACCAGAACGTGTGTGAATGTCTTTTGGAAGTGTGGTTAAAAATCTTTCAGAAAAATTGTTAATGTAAAGCATTACAAACCATCGAGAAGATTTTTCTTCTGGAATATCAGTATCGTTTGCCGAGAATTTCATTAAGTCATTATTTTTTAAAAAATTATATTTGAGTCTTAGTTTGAAAATGTCATATATGAAGTCAAGCGGGTAGTTATTGTCAATTAAAATTTTAAAAATGAAGTCAAAGCTTTTCTTATAAAAGTCTGGATGGGATAAAAAGAATGCTCTGTCAACCAAACTCATGACTGTGCCTTCTTTCTGGCTGATAGGGTGGTTGGAAAAGAAATTAAGGTATCTGCCAGAGAATGTCGGTTTGTGATACCAATCATAAATTTACAAATTGTTGTTCTTAATAATAGTAATGTCCAAGAAATTCAGTCTGTTGTGACCTACCTCCATAGTGAATTGAAGACGAGAATGGTAGAAGTTAAAGAGATCGAGTACAGTGTTCATAACAATCCCCGGGAACCATTAAGGCTACATCGTCAACATATCGAATATTAAATGATGGATGGAAATGTAACAAATTGATAGTAGTCTGTTCGAGATCCTGCATAACGATATCAGCCAAAATGGGGGAGAGTGGAGAGCCCATGGGTGCTCCAAAAGTCTGTTTGTCAAATTGATTATTAAATAGAAAGAAAGTTGAATTGAAAACAAAATTAATGGCAGTAAAAAATTCTTCTTTAGGTAAAAATGTTTCGTTTTTTATGAGGTGCCATCTTTTTTCTAAATCACTGATGACAAGGTTAAATGGAATATTTGTGAATAAAAAGACAACATTGAGAGAAATTAATTCAAACGAGTCATCAAAGGTAATCTCTGAAATCACCTTAAAGAGATGGAAGCTGTTGTAAACGACCACGGTTCGCTTCTCCCAGTTGCTTCTTTGCTTCTGAGAGGATGTGGCCTGTTAATTCAAACATGTACGTTACACATAACATATGAAGACCACTACTATTGTTTATTCTTGTAAGTTCCTTTATTTTTTTGTATAAATCTTTTTATTCTTATTTATGTATCATTTGCGACTATCATATTTTTTTAGAATTATAATATTATATTGATAAAGACTTAAATTGAAAGTCGAAATGTCTATACATTTATACACTCCCCATGCATTTCAAATAAACACATATTTTATACCTTTACACAACAACAATCGTGTCTGCTTCAACTGCCATTACAACGTTTTCTATTTTGAACATATTTAGAGCTAAACATCTTTTTTAAGAACTTATTACGTTATATAAATTATTATGTTGAATTGTTTTTATATTAAGCACACAGCACCACAACATCGTCATTATTTAACTTTTGATGTGGGAATTGGCACACCTAGCAAAAGGCAAAGACTATATACAATTCAAAAAGCTCAAAAAACAGTTGATAATATTATGGAGCATAGACTTAAGAAACTACAAGCTGAAGAACGTAATACATTAATTGGTATGGATAAACAAAAAGCTAAAGATGTTAAAACTCAATATGGTATGGATCGCTTAGTGGAGGATTTAATTCAAGAGGCAATGAGTAAAGGTGAATTTAGCAATTTACCTGGAATGGGAAAACCATTAAACACTACAGATATTAGAAATCCTTATGTTGATTTTGTGACTCATAAATTAAATCAGGTAAAAATGATATAATTGTTTTAAAAACGTGTGCATCATTAAATATTAAATAGATTGCTTGATTTTGCTTTTGTATTGTAGATATTGATAAATAACGGATTTACTCCAGAATGGATACAATTATCAAAGGAAATTAGGAAAGAAATTGAAGAAATGAAAAAACAATTATTAGAAGCACGTAATAATGTAGGAGAGCTTCCATTAACTTTGGAAGATCAATCAATATGGAAGAATAATTTAAGAAACTTCCAAATTCTGGAAAAAGAGATAAATACTAAAATTGATAAGTACAACTTGTTAGTTCCTATACTTCAGAAACAAATGCTTCATATTAGATTAGATGACTTTGCTGAAAAAGCATTATTAGAGCCATCTTCGAAACATAAGTTACCTATCAAAAATTATGTAGATATAAGTCACAAAATTTCGAATAAGAATATATCTCAAGATTTGTTTACTTTCATAATCAACTTATTTGGCAGAAACGTTCCTTAGAAAGAATATACATGATATAAAATAGTGTAACAAGTAAGGAAGTTTGGGACGTTTTTAAAAAATGACAACAGGTTTTGAAACTTAAGAATCTTGTTTTTGGTCATAAAATAAATTTTACAAATTTTTTCAATATTATTATATATTATTATATATTGTTTCTATGAAAAAATTCCAAAAAAAATTGTTGTTAAACACTCGGAAAATCCAGACTTTCAACATATTCTTATGGGACTCATATTTTGACAGAAAAAATGTAAGGTAAAAATGACACAGTTATTTGAAAAAAATTTGTACTGGTAGATTAAGAACATAGGAATCACAGTGCAAAAGATGAAAGACCTTTCTATGCAATTAAAGACAAAACTAATTATTAAAACACCAAAAACAACGATTCCTAGAGTGATGAAGAAAATGTAGCATCAGCGCACGTGGTATCAGCTGGTCATTTACTGTACTCTCTACTATTCAGCAAAACTAATCTCTTTTGTAGCAATTGTGTGTTGTCAAATGTAAATTTTATAAATGTCGATAAGATAGATACCATCTGATTTTTTTTCCTTCTTGATTAACAGTGCCAAACTTCTTAAATTAACGTAGAGTAATTAATTTAACACATTATGTGCAATTATTAATACCAATACTATGCTGCAATCTGCACAAGATGTGTTAATAATGTAAATATGTAAAAATGAGAAAGTGTGAATATATAATAAAAACATTAAATATTGGATAAAGATAGTTTCCTGTTTTTATACCAAACAGACAGTATATCCTGACAGCACACAACGTTTATTGGATGGATTCCAACATCTAAATTTTGGTTTTATTTAGTCGAAACGTCCGTGAATATTATATGTTTTAAGAATGTACATTATTAGACGTACGAAGTATATTTATATTTGAATGTTTTAAAAATGTCTATCTTATTAAGCCATTTTGGTTTCATATACATGTTGCGCAATATTCTTCAGTTTTGTAGAATTAAATCCTAATTAATTTGATGGCGCAATGGTTGAGCATAGAGCTAATGATTTTATTAATTCGAGTTCTGTCGTGACTCCTATTTTTTCTATTTATTATTTTTTAAATTTTATTATTATTTTACAATAATTTTCAATTTGTTTATATTTTAAAGTTATTACAATTATAATAATAACAGAGTAAATAAATATTGACATAATTATGTAATATTTTAATAGATTTATTAAAACTAAAAAAAAAACTATGTAAACCTTGAAAATTAGTGTGAAATAATAGCAAATTCAAATAGAAAGAAAAAATAGAAAAAAAAACGAAAATCACGACAGGACTCAAACCCGTGTGGCAAGATTATCAATCTCACGCTCTATTAAATATTGTTTAGCGAAGTGACATATATATGTAGCTGCATTACTTACTTTAAATTTGCCTTTAATTTTTTTAAGTAGGTTTTAAGTAGGCTTTACTAATTACGGGAGAACGGGGAACGGTGCTCAGTGGGTCGGATTGATCATCTTACTTATAAGAAAGAATATCTCTAAACATGTATTTGGCAATATATTGGATTTTTTAACACAAATATATCGTCAAATACATGATTAGAAATATTGTTTCTTGTAATTGAGATGATCGATTCAACTAGCTTAGTGCCGTGATCCTGTTCTCTTCTACTTAAATATGTTACTCATTTTTAATGTAAATCCGAGTTTATTTGTTACTATCTTATATGTCTATTTGAATTGAGAAAGACGTTTCACATAGATCCATTTGTGGCCCATTAGATACTTAAAATAGATAATTTTGAGACTCAACTTAATAAATTGTTGAGAAATTGAGTAAAGAAAGATTATATCACTGATTTGGTTTACAAATGTATTAAATCGAGTGATGGGATCATCCCAAGGGCTTATGGAGTGCCTAAACTCCACAAACAAGGCTATCCATATAGATTAATATCTTCCATCAATAGCTCCCTACATTGTTTTGCTGAGTATTTACACAATATCATTGTCAAGAATATTCCGTTAACCAACAGCCACATTAATAACAGTTTTGACTTGATCCATAAACTAGGCAACGTTGTGCTGCAGCCTAATCACGTTCTTCTGTCTTTAGACGTGGTCTCATTATTTACAAACATTCTGATTGATTTGGCCATGCGAAGCATCAAGATTAGATGGAAATACATTCGACTCAAGACAAAGATCGTTCTCTCTGATTTTTTGAAGGCGGTTGAATTTGTTTTTGTCATCCACTTATTTTTTGTTCAACAATAATGTATATAAGCAAACTTTTGGGATACCGATGGGTTCTCCATTGTTCCCTATTATCGCGGATATAGTAATGCAAGATTTGGAAGTTTCCGTATTGAAAAAATTAAAATTTAGACCCGCTTTTTATTACTGTTATGTGAATGACATTATTTTAACCGCGTCCGCCAACGATTTAAATTATCTTTTGGATAATTTCAACGAATATAATGACAGATTGAGACGCAGGATGGAAATTCTTTGAGCTTTTTTACGTCAAACTGATTGTGTCTAATAACGGGACAATCATGTACGACTGGTATCATAAACCTAAATTTTCGGGCAGATATTTAAATTACCACTCCTCACATCTGGTCTCTCAAAAAATAGGAACTATTATCGGAATGGTAGACAGAGCTTTGTTGTTGTCCCACCCTGTGTTTCAAGCAAAGAATATAAAATTTATAATCAACATCCTCATATCCAACAACTGTCCGATAAAAATAATTTGTAAAGTCATCAATGACCGAGTAAAATATCTCCCACTTGGAGCACGCACACAGACGGCGGTTCTGGCTTGTGTGCGTGCTCCTACCGCTTCGATGCTCTCGTTGCTCTCTGCTCGATCTTGCAACTCTGAGCGGCCCCCTCCATATTTAAGATACATGTAACGGTCTCATCCCCACATCACTTTAAAACGAAGACTAAGTCGCCTTGTAATTTTCTAAAACTGAAAAATATGATTTTAGCTTGTCCGTATCCGACATGACGTTACTTGAATTGCTTTGTAATTTGAAACATTCTTCACGCGACGATTAATTTCATTTTTGTGTTCGGAAACCCTAAACTCGAGTTGTCCCATAGTCTGGCCTACGTACGAAGCATCGCAATCATTACATTGCAACTTATAAACTATGTTTTTTCGTTCAATATCTACAGGATCTTTGATATTTTTGATAAATCGATTTACTTTATTGAGACTTCTATAAACTAACATATTTCCATCTCTCGTTTTCAACTATTTTGAAATTGTGTGCGATATTTTATTACTAAAAGGTACAACGAAATAATTTTTAATAGTTTTTGAAGTTGGTGTGGACTCCAAACTATCCGATATTCCGTTAATTTTGTTCGCAATCAGATATTTTACTCAGTCATTGATGACTTTACAAATTATTTTCATCGGATAGTTGTTGGAGATGAGGATGTTGATTATAAATTTTATATTCTTTGCTTGAAACATAGGGTGGGACAACAACAGAGTTCTGTCTACCATTCCGATAATAGTTTTTTTAAGACTATTTTTTGAGAGACTGGATGTGAGGAGTGATAATTCAAATACCTGCCCAAAAATTTGGGTTTATGGTACCAGTCGCACATGATTGTTCCGTTATTAGACACAATCAGTTTGACGTCTAAAAAGCTCAAAGAATTTCCATCCTGCGTCTCAATCTGTCATTATATTCGTTGAAATCATCCAAAAGATAATTTAAATCGTTGGCGGGCGCGGTTAAAATAATGTCATTTACATAACAGTAATAAAAAGCGGGTCTAAATTTTAATTTTTTCAATACGGAAACTTCCAAATCTTGCATTACTATATCCGCGATAATAGGGAACAATGGAGAACCCATCGGTACTCCAAAGATTTGCTTACCCAGCAAACAATTTGGTTGCGAGATGTCGCAGTTTTGTCGCCAACCGCCGGCGAAATTAGTAGACCAAATCCATATCCATCTGTGTCCTCATTAGGATATGGTTTGGCGACCATATCTGTCAAACATGTGAGATGTCAAAATGAG
>NW_018023671.1:0-1305 GCF_002006095.1 Pseudomyrmex gracilis | reverse complement strand
AACGTTTTGTCATAAACAGATGCTCATACGGTTTTGCGGACTGTTTGGTCACAGTATTGCTAAAGCAGATCTGCTTGCTATCGACCATCTATTTGTTATCAATTTCACTAACATATATGGGATCATTTTGGCCGCAATAATCTCATGTATGTGCCAACAGAGTTGTTGCGTTTTTTGTCTTTATGTGCTAACAGTTTTGGCAGCACCAAAGCATGTTTCCGTACTGTAGCGTTTCTGCACACAGTTTCTGTTGCCAAAGTCTGCGCAGTCAGAAATTGTTTGCTGGGTATATACATTATTGTTGAACAAAAAATAAGTGGATGACAAAAACAAATTCAACCGCCTTCAAAAAATCAGAGAAAACGTATATATGATTATATATCAAAAATTTTTTAAAAATATAGTAAAAATATAGTTTTATATAAGTTTTTTGTATCTAACATGATACTAATAGAGTTATTTTGTAATTTAATATGAAATATTTCTGAAGCCATTCTCTTAAAAACAGAAATTCTCCATGTATAAAATTGTATGGACATATTCGGCACACACACACATATAAATTTGCATAATTAGATATAATAATTTTAATTTGTAAATAAGTATAGATGAAAAATGTTTTACCGGCCTACTAATAGGAGGAATTATTAACATTTGTTTGTTATAATGTTAATATTTGAATATCGGTCTATATAATGTGTGTGTAATATATGTAATGCATTACAAATGTACTACATGTTATTTTTGTAATTATATATGTCAGTAATTAATAACAATTGTTAAAATTTCTTTCATGACGGAAGAAACCACCTTTTCGCGGTTTCCGTTGAGCAACAATAGGTACGTCTGTATAAATTGTTTATAAAATATAGATACGTAAAATATATTGTTAATTCAATATACATATAATGGAAATATTGATCTAACTTAAATAGTATTTGTTACTTAAATTTTGACTTTGATTTTTGCTAAGAAGTTTACATATATATTTCGGTACAGTTTTACATATACTTCAATACAAACATTTATTTAAAACAAAACGTACATGTTGGCCAAGAGTGGTAAATTTATTTTTTTTGTGCGTTTTATTTTTTGTATATACATAAATTTTGTATACAAGGCGTCCTAGAATTGGTTTAACATCTCTCGTAGACAGAAGGAATCGTAGGTAGAAGGAATAAAACTGAGATGAAAAGTCCTATACCATTTTGCTAGATTCGCAATAGTTACCGAGATTTTAATTAACAAAGATCCGCGAATAAGCGTGCATCGGGCTGTCTTACGCGCGTAGGACAGCCCGGCGCG
>NW_018023670.1:8882-11177 GCF_002006095.1 Pseudomyrmex gracilis | reverse complement strand
TAGTAGAAATAGATAGCTATGTACCATAGGGTGTTTTGGAATATTCCAATAATGTAGTAATGTACATACAACAGTTTACTTGATGCTACTTTTTGATATCACTGTTTTATAAATCAGATTTTGTAGAAAAAAAATTTTTGTAGTATCATACATTCTCTATTTTGTAAAACAGTAGGAAAGACATAAAGATAAAAAGAAAAATTTGAAATAAAGTTAAAATATAAGAAATAAATGAAAAGAAAAGTGTTGGATCTGTAATTATCATTAACGTAATGCAACTGCTTTTGAATACAAAATATAATTTTGCAGAAATTTTCAGCTCAGACGATTGGAATTGATATATGTATAATATTTGATGTTATGATGCGTTCTCTAATGAAAAAAAAACGCACAAGATTTTACGTTAATTGTATTTGTCCACTAAATAGCATTGTACTCATGCGTAATTTTACTGTGTGATTATGTTTAAACACATCTACTACAATGAATAAAGATTATGTTGCTAAGAACTGTTATCGCAAACGAATTATCTGAGATTTTACTTCTTTATACACAAATTACTAGAGTTTCGACTTTCAAAACTGATATCAAAGTGTCAGTTATGTCATATTTATCGCTGACGATAAAGGAGTGATATTCACACGTGTATATGTCTCGCTTATTTATGCATTTACAATGCAGTCCATCATATTTATTGTATTGTGAATCGATGAAAAAGTATTTCTCAATTATTTACAACTTTGTATATTCACGCATTATGACAAAAAATTCTTCAAGAAAGATGCACCGATTCTTGTGAAGACAGAACATTGCAGAATTGAAGATACGTATCTGATGTGATGTATTGCATAATTGTGATGTTTTGTATAATTGTATTTTCTATATATGTTTAAAAGATATATATTTATAAATATATATCTGTTTGTTCAAAAACTTTTGTAGTACATATGTACATACATACGTAATAAAACTAACTATACACATTAGTATTTAGTATCAGCATTATATGTACTTCTAATAAATATTTACTTTTATGAACACTTTAGAAAAGTATTTATTACTAAATACTTTAGAAAACAAATGAGATGAGTTCGAATTATTTTTTAGTTCACAGTTCCTAATTTTCAAATTATGTTCTAAGACAAAGCGTATCTGTTTCATACATACGTAATCTCAAAAGTATTAATACAATTCTATACAAGGGTAACATAAAAACACGGAACTTTTAATAATATTAAAGCATCACATGTTTGCACGTTCTTCCAATTAAATACTGGTGGCAGCAACTCGGGAACAATACTGCATATATGTACAATGTACGTATGTATGTAGGTACTCAAATCTCGTGTTCATATGGTTATAAGTGCGTATATATGCATTTATATGCATATATACAGGGTGCTCGACAATTGGTTTAACATCTCTAGGCAGATAGAAAGAATAAACCTGAGTCGAAAAGTTCTATATCATTTTGCAAGATTTGCAATAATTACCAAGATTTTAATTAACAAACATTCGCAAAGAAGCATGCATTGGGCTCCTTTATGCGCGTGAGACATCTCGGCGCGCTTCGTGCGCTTACGATGTCACCCGCAGCAACGTATAGAATATAGAAAGAGATAATATTACAGCATCTACTATAGCTGTGTTCCACAATTGCTGTCAGCACGCTGCCAGTGCTAAAATTGTATGATATATGTAACATAAACTATAGAACTTTAGCGCTGGTACTGAATTTTGGAACACAGCCTATATGGCATACATAATACGTAATAAAAGATTATCGCGCAGGGCTGCCTTATGTGCGTAATGTCTTACATTCTCAATGCATGTTTATTTGCTAATTTTTATTAAGTAAAATCTCGGTAACTATTGCGAATCTCTCATTACCAAACTAATATATACATATATATACATAATGCTCACACACACCAGGCGCGCGGCTCACTGATGTGCGTCTAGTTAAAGGTCTGCGCTGATTGGCCTGATTTACTCAATAATTACTCCTTTATTATAAATAATAGAAAAAAATGGTTCAGGACTTTTTGACTCAGTTTTACTCCTTCTACCTGTTTAAGAGCGATTGTACGGCAATTCTGGGATACCCTGTATATATACTACATACAGGGTGTCCCAGAATAGCCGTACAATCTCTCGTACGCAGGTAGAAGGAGTAAAACTGAGTCGAAAAGTCCTATACCATTTTGCTAGATTTGCAATAGTTACTGAGATTTTAATTAACAAAGATCCGCGAATAAGCATGCATCGGGCTGTCTTACGCGCGTAAGACTGCCC
>NW_018023670.1:7041-8437 GCF_002006095.1 Pseudomyrmex gracilis | reverse complement strand
TTAATCTTTTTGTTACCGAGAACAAGATATCTTTCCATCACAATTTCGCTTGAGATGACGTTAATGACGAGATATCTCGCGTCGCAATTTCTATTGCTGTGCTACGGGCGAGATATGAACAAAATGTTCTTGAATTGATTCTTTATTCTAAATTTGAAAAATGAGTTCGTGAGATGATAAAACAGGATGCTCAAAACATGCGAGCCAAAACACAAGATGTTTGTGTGAGTAAGTTCCTTATTATTTAATAAAACAAAAACAATTACGAACGTTTCAATACCTTCGTTTGGATCTTCATCAATGAGCAAAATTATATAATAAAAAAATTATAAAAAAGACCACAGTGTTTTGGCTCGCATGTTTTAAGCATCCTGTTTTATCATCTCACGAACTCATTCAATTAATCTAACGTTGAAATTTTTATCATTTATTATCTCTTTATTTATTTATTTACGGAAAATATCATATAAAAAAATTTTATTCTTCTTTAATATTACAATATTTGAATATTCTTTGTGTAAGTTAAAAATTAAATAGGTAATGTAAAAGAAAGAAATGTAAAACAAAAAAATAGTAAGAAAACCATCAGTACATTATGATTAGCAACAAAATGTAACTTCCAAGTACTTTTCTCTTTCTTTAGAAGATTCGTTCTATAAATAATTAACGTATTCGAGACGTCCTGTAACAAAACTATTCTCAAAAAAATATCATGACCCACATGCTGAGTCATCGATCTCGAATGTGTTAATATCAAAATGTGATCAATAATAATTATTTATTTTTGTAGTTATTTATTTTATGAGAAGACTCCTACAGAAAATACAAACAAAGGTTTAATTTTTGTAATTACAATAATACGATATTTAAACTATTTTTTATTCTAAGTATTGTTTCTCTTTTGTATGTAACAAAATTATTAAATAAAAAAAGATTAGAGAAATAAATAACAATAACAATCAGTAATACATTCATATTTCCACCGAAATGTAACTTATAATGTTTTCTTTGCTTTATGAGATTCTTCCGTAATTAACCCTTTCGTTACTATACACGAGATATCTCGCCATCACGATATCACTTATGCGACGCTTTAGACGAGATATCTCGCGTCACAACTTTCGTTATTCGAAAGTGCTATAAACGTAATATCTCGTATACTTTAATTTGTCATCTGAAAATTTAGAATAAAGAATCAATTCAAGAACATTTTGTTCATATCTCGCCCGTAGCACAGCGTAGAAATTGCGACGCGAGATATCTCGTCATTAACGTCATCTCAAGCGAAATTGTGATGGAAAGATATCTTGTTCTCGGTAACAAAAAGATTAATCAAATGAATAAATAAACAGACTTATTATCGACACATCTCGATATTAGAATTATTTAGTTTGAT
>NW_018023670.1:0-6776 GCF_002006095.1 Pseudomyrmex gracilis | reverse complement strand
GGGCAGTCTTACGCGCGTAAGACAGCCCGATGCATGCTTATTCGCGGATCTTTGTTAATTAAAATCTCAGTAACTATTGCAAATCTAGCAAAATGGTATAGGACTTTTCGACTCAGTTTTACTCCTTCTACCTGCGTACGAGAGATTGTACGGCTATTCTGGGACACCCTGTATATGTATACTACACATAAGGCAATAATAATTTTTCACATTGATAGGAATACACAGAAGGAATATTCTATATTCTATATTCTTTTGGACAATTTCTTTCTAATTTTGCAAAGATATACATTATTGTACATCATAGCGATCCTTTGATGTATACTAATTCTCAGTTTCTGCGATTACATTGTGCATTGAAATAGACAAATGCAATGAAAAGTAAAAAACCGTAAAAAGCGTGGAAAGTTGAATATTTGAACGCTTGAAGTTTACCAATGTAGAGTAATTGTGACATCAATAATAAAACAAAAAAGATAAATACTACATATATATATCTATATATATATATATACAGAGTGTCTGGTAATTACCGTATCACCGCTCGTAGGCAGGTAGAAGAGATTATTCTGAGTCAAAAAGTTCTGAACCATTTTGTTCTATTACATATGATAAAGGAGTAATTATCGAATAAATCATGCCAATCAGCGCCGATCTTTAGCCAGGCCCACGTCAGTGAGCCGCGCGCCTGGTGTGTGTGAGCGCTCACTGACGTGCGTTTGGTTAAAGGTCGGCGCTGATTGGCTTACTTTATTCAATAAGTACTTCTTTATCATATGTAATAGAAAAATATGGTTCAAGGCTTTTCAACTCAGAATAATCCCTTCTACCTGCCTACAAGCGGTAATACGGTAATTACCAGACACCCAGTATATATATATATACAGGGTGTCTGACAACGAACTATAAAGCCGATGTATGTAGGTAGATCGAATTATTCTGAACAGAAAAGTTATATACCATTTTGCAAAATTCGCAATATTTATTGAGATATGAATTAATAAATGTGAACCAATGAAGGCGCGGGGAGCGATGATCGGACTCTATAGGCGTGCACAATTATCAGCTCTACTCCTCGCTCGCCGCTGCTCGCTGCATACCGCCGAATAGCGCCCGATTGCAAGAAACTGAGTTCCGCGCTTGTTTGTTCACTCCGCCTCTCGTTACTAAAACATTACATGAGAGAAGCCATTTTTTTTTTCATCTGATAATCGTGCACGCCTATAGAGTCCAATCATCGCTCCCCGCGCCTTCATTGGTTCACATTTATTAATTCATATCTCAATAAATATTGCGAATTTTGCAAAATGGTATATAACTTTTCTGTTCAGAATGACCCGATCTACCTACACACGTCGGCTTTATAGTTCGTTGTCAGACACCCTGTATATATATATATTTCTTTTAAGAAAAATTCTTAGTACGGTTGGTTTTCGATCGATTCTTGTACATACATACATATGTATGTATGTATGTACATAGCGCAATGATAACATATAACATAATATGGAAACGTGTCCTAATAGATGGAAAGATGAAAAGATGATTTGAAATCATTAATTAAAAAAATAGTTGTTGATGCTTCTGAAAAATTGATATATTCACATTTTAACTAGTCAGCGTTAATACTTTATTTTGTATATATTTAAACACTGATGAAATTTATCATAGAATTAGTGTGTTCATTAATATTAGTATTATATTTATTACAAATTTCCCATATTTATTTATCTGTTTATATTTGTATTTCAATTACAACTCCAAAAGTGAAAATGTAATATAATGTACTAAAACAAAATGTACATATAAATATACTCTTGTATATGTAACTTTTAGGTAATATGTATATTGTCATTTTTTGCGAACTATGGGTGATTACAAAAATTTGTCGTTTTTGTCTTATTAAAAACATATCAATTTGTAATCATTATTAATTAAGTATATCACTTTGTGTTAGTATTTAATTTAATTATTTTATTACAAAAATTTGTCGTTTTTGTCTTATTAAGAATATATCATTTTGTATCATTATTAATTAATTATATCAATTTGTGTTAGTACGTCAAACTGTACATTTTGTGTTTATTACTTGTGTAGTAATATAATCATAAACGCTGTGTAAATATAATTTCTTGTCACCAAGCATTAATGCAATACTTAGCTGTAAAACTATTACTTTTTTGTATATCGACTTTAACATATGTACATATCAATTTTAAATGTACGTACAAATTTTAAAGAGTGGTATAATAGTCGGAAGCTTTCTCTGGAATGAGATCCACGGCCTCTTCGACTTTATGCAAACATCTCCTACTGATATCTTTTGTGCTGCTATTGTCTGATTGGTTGCGTGTTGTATCTTTTTTTATCGCAAACGCTCTTGCGAAATAAGTTTTAATCAAGCGTCTTTTTGTTGCGCGTAAACTTAGCGCGAGGCACTACCGTAGCTGTGTTCCGATATTTACTGCTAATGCTAAAACTCTATACTTCATGTTATATGTGCTATAGATTTCCAGCGTTGGCAGTGATTATTGGAACACAATCCGTGTAACGTGCCTCTTGATCGGAACTCAGAAGTCACTCGCAGTCATTCGCTTTTCAAGCGTATCTGCGTTCTCATAGTAGTTATTGCTGTAGTGTATTATTCCAAAACAGTTATTATAAAAACCGTGCTTCTATAAAAAATCTTTCATCTGCCAACGTTTAATATCAAGACAGTGTAAGTTTACTTTGAATGTTAATGTATTTTTTCGTGTTTAAAACAATTTGTTTCTTTACTTTTATTGTAATTAACAAGATGTGAATGAGCAGATTAAACCTTCTGAGTAAGGCAAGTGCTCTTAAAAGACCGACTATTTAGCGTCAGAGTTTATTTTAAAATACTCTGAATATTACGTGGAAGTGTGTGTGTATTCTTTCTCGAAAAAGTTCATTTTTCCGTAAGATTGAATAAACATTATACTATATGATGAGATCTGTAGTTTAATGTCATGTGAGCTATTAGTTATTGTTTTGACATAGTTGACAATTTAAATTATTACTTTCTAGATTGCTACTTCAAAACTTTATTTAATTTAACACGCTTTACGAGATCACGATAATTGTTTTTTCGTGATCACAATTCACGACGATTTGATTGTATTATATCTAATTTTTTCTTTTTTTGCAGACCTAAGTTGTGAAAATATGATTTCTTCAAAATAGAATGTTAAAACATTAAAACAAAAACTAAGTTATGCCGAGCAAAATGTCTCTTCGTAAAAGATGTCGGTGTGTGTCCGTGACTCTGTGTAAATTCTGCATAATTTCCTCGTGGTTATACGGACTTCCTTTGAATGTCGGCAACACAGCATTCAACGCGCACAGCGGAAACCGTGCTCGCAGGCGCTCCAGCCCGAATTTGCGCACAACACCCGCCATTGCCGGAGTTTTTCAACCGCCGTCATTTTGATCCTTTGAATCTGTCGCGAGAAATCGTTCCGCTGTACCGTCACGCGGGTATTTTTTGCCAAAGTACAAGTATATTGCATGATTGATTAAGAACGTGACCAAAATGTATATGTAATGAAAAAATATATCTAATAAATAATATTATGTTTGTTGCAGGCGGAAGTGACATCTTAAGTGTAGAAATCTCGTTGCAAGACGAAATATCACACGAAAAAGAAAAGAACCGGACACAGGAAAAGTAAGTACTTTTATATTTTGTCTCAGTGTAACAGTGTTGGCGCGTTTAATAATACTAATATTATCCAATATTTATGTTCTAGATCGGTAAACACCCTTCTTTTAAAAAAACATAAAAGAGAGGATAAGGATTTGAAACATAAAAGTAGGAGATTGAACGAGTTATTATTTCTTTTAGAAGATTCTGGGCAACATGTTCCAGGCCAAAAAGAACTCAATTAGAGCATGTAGTTGTCTTAAACAAGATAAACTAAAAGAAAAACAAGAATTGAATGCGTCAAAAAACAAACTTTATCGAAACAATTCAAGAAACAGGACATTTTTGTCCGATATGCGTATTTATAAAATCGATATAAGTGTTGCTGGGAAAGAAAGTGTTGGTTCTTAAACTTGCTCATGATGTCATGGCTGGTCAAGCATCGAAAACCGGTCAACATAATTAAGTCATAAATGGATATCATTTTACAAAAAATGCTTCCACTTCTTAGCTACGACACATTGTAGCATAATATCCTCTGCCATTTGCGCCACTATATTTGCATGACAATCGTAAATTGATAATTTTATTTATTATTTTTTATTCTTTGTATTATGTAGGGCAAAATAGTTACACTGAACGGTCTACAACAAGAAATAGACTGTCTTAAGTATTTAGTTTTTTGTATTTTTGGAAAAAATGAGGTATTACATTTTGTCAGAAGATAACAATTAGATTTTATACAAATTGCTATTCTGTTATATACTCTGCTATTTTTAAAATTCTGTTTCATTGTTAACTTCTGCTGAAATTAATACCTCATCTTTTTTACAAACACAAAAAACCAAATAATGAAGAGTCCATTTCTTGTTGTGGTACCCATTAGTGCAACTCTTTTTTTCTAAATATACAAAAAATAAAAAATAAAAAATAAAATGATCATCTAACGCATTGTCATGCAAATATCGTAGCGCAAACGGCGGATGATCTTATGCTGCAGCTATGTAGTAAAATCAAGTCTACGTTAGTAAACAGTTTTGTGTTTACATTTTAGTGTAGTTAAACAACAATGTTTCTTTGTTGGATTTATTTAGCAATAAATAATATTTAGAACTTATATTAGTAGTCAGTATTGAAATCGTTTTATAGCACACACAGTTCAACTCAATAATGTCTTTTACTGCTTAACATATTGTAGCAACAGTAAACAAGTGTATTTTTTTACATCAAATGCTTGACAACGTTTATAGTAAGATTAAATATCATGTATTTTTTGTAATTTAAGTAGTACATTAACTGAAATCAAAAACAAGGGAAGATAACGGAACAAGTTTTATTATTATGAAACATATAATCTGTTGCAATTTCTTTTTCCAATATTTGAATATTGAGAATTGTTTTACATTAATGTATCCAACTACGGTGCAATATGTTGCGCAGATAATGTTAAATGATCTACGAGACTTGCGGCATATCCTTGCCGTTGCACTTCTGTATCGTTATCCCAAGCATATAATGTCTATTTCCACATATTATGCAATCATCATGATATAATTTATCAGAGTATGTCATTCATGAAAAGTTGTATATTCTCTACTCTATATTTTTATAATGAACAAAAAAGAAAAAAACCAATGTGATGTCTATTAATTAAAAGATATTCAATTTTTTTAGATTTTTGAAAAGAATGCTTTATTCATAAACCAATGGATTTCCATAGTTAACTAGTTTAAAGAATCTGTATTTTATACGTGCAAATATATGCCGAACATTTGATCAAAAAATTGCGAGATCAGCTATCCTATACTTATCTTGCTACGGTTTTTCTGGGTTGCAGAAATTATGCATTTTTCTTTTGTTTTTGTGTTTTATCTCTATCTATCAAATATACGGTTATCCATAAGAATGTATATTTCCTTCCTCTCTCTCTCTCTCTCTCTGTCTCTCTGTTTGTGTCTCTGTCTCTCTCTCTCTCTTTCTTTCCCACTCTCTCTCTCTTTCTTTCTTTTTTCTCCATATATAAAATATACAATATATAAAAATGTATAATAATTAAAACAGGATAAAAAAAATGTGAATTTGCTTATGTGCGCGATTGTGTACATGTCTGCATGTGTGGGAATAAGACGGTGAAAGATAAGAAAATGAGATGTGTTTATTGGCGCGTGTTCTTCTATTAATCTCCACATGATTGAAATAAAATGTTGACAAAAGTATTCATGCTGTAAGTATAGTTACTTTGAGTAAGTAGTAAAAAAATCTCTAAAAAAGTCTAAAAAATATTTAATTGTTGCACGTGTCTTTTGTCTAGAGATATCAGAGTACTGTTTTCTAGTTTTGTTTATTACACTTTGCAAAATTATATAACAATATTTTATGTCACTTACAAACAAGATTGAATCATTTATTCCTAAAACCAGTTATATAAATGACTCTTGGAAAGGTTTCATTTACCTTAGAAAAAAAGCTGCACATTGTTATCGGTATCTTTCGGCACGATAAAAGAAGTCTAAACAATTTAGTACGATATCTTACCGCGCCGATTCTTAGAAACAGTTTTGGTTTCATTTGTCGGCGGAGAAGATCAATGTAACGAAAGTTTTTATTGCGCTGACAGATAACAACTTTATTCAATTTATCTTAATATCTATCTTAAAATTAGTGAATGATGTAGTAAAATCTATCTTGAAAGTAGTAAATTTGTAGTAAAAATGATAGTGAGTTTCATAGTATTATCATGATTGTAATGTAATAAGATTATGATGAGCGGAATGAGCATCTCTTTCCTACAATTTGTGGTAACATTTCAATTATTTGCACACGCAGCTTGTCTATGTTTGGCATATGTTTGCACGTATAAAATAAAGGTTCTTTTAAATTGTTAACTGCGTGAATCGATTGGTTTTTGAATAAAACATTCTTTCCAAAAAATATCTTTTAATTGGATTAACCGATTCACTTACCTTTTATCTTAAGAGGGTCCTGGAGTAAGACCCGAAGTCCGCACTGGGGTCTCTGCCCGGAAAGTGGCGCCCTCAGTGGTTAAGTTATTCCGTCCTTCTTTTAAAGTGAGACGGGCAATCGCGCTGTCTATCGCGTCACCGGTCTTTCG
>NW_018023669.1:19891-21648 GCF_002006095.1 Pseudomyrmex gracilis | reverse complement strand
TTGCGGCGCTGACAGAAGGGCCACACGTATCAAATAATACGGTAACCCTGATGTAGACACTATCAGCACCGGATCAGGTTTTCCAAAATAAGACAAGCCATGACATTACCTGATTGCGCCCGGAGCAAAATGCAGGCAAACCTTAATCATTTTCTACTCGGGATTATTTTAATAAGAACCAGAAGACAACTCATCTTATTTCTAACTATTTATATTAAAATAAAATTATTGTCTTCTACACAAGAGGCTATTTACACAACGTTTCCGTAATATACATATATACAAGGTGTCCCAGCAAGTCCGTATCACCGCTCGTAGGCAAGTAGAAGGAGTTATTCTGAGTCGAAAAGTCCTTTACCTTTTTGCGATATTCGCAATAATTAACTAATTCTTAATAAATAAAGATCCGCGAATGAGCGTGCAGCCACGTGCAAAATGACAGCTCGGAACTGTCATTTTTTCACGCGCTCGTACGTCGTAGTAACGGAATGGGAGGAACTAATAAACAGCATCAAAAGGTACGGTAGTGCCTCGCGCCAAGTATATGCGCAAACAAAGTGCGCGCGCGCTGCGCGAGGTACCCCGTGCCTCTTATACGCGAGATTTAGCCGAGAGACTTTTCGAGATTTTCTGATCTCAACAACGGCTAGACCGATCGAGTTCGTAGTAGACTCAATCGAAAGTTGAGATCGAGGCACGAAAAAACTTAGGTCGCGGTTTTTTTCCTCCGTGCCAACGGAGATATCTCGATACAAAATCCGAAATGCCGAAAAACTAAGTTCTATGAATTCGTCCACGTCTTGGAACAATGCTTAAGCGTACATCGCCTCTTGTCGCCGCCAGGTGACAACACTTCCGTGTAGATATAGGCTGCGTTCCGAGTTAGGGCCATTGCACGTGAAAAAATTTTAACCGTAACCGTAAGGTCGTAAGCAGTTCAACCAATTACAGATCAGTATTATCTTACATTAGCTGGAATACTGATTAGCAATTAGTCGATTTGCTTACGACCTTACGACTACGTCTAAACTTTTGCCACGTGCAATGGCTCTTAGGCCTGTTCTACAATACAGTCGTAAGCTGTAAGTCGTAAGAAATTGACTAATCACAATCGATTATTCTTCTGTAATTGATCTGTAATTGGTCAATTTCTTACGACTTACAGCTTACGACAGTATTGTAGAACAGGCCTTACGCATATGCGCGCATTTATCTATAGTACACCGTTTACATATAATATAGAGAAATACGTGATATATGCGTAACTCGGAACGCAGCTATAGTCTTGCACCAAGTATAGCGGTAGAATTGATAGTAAACATTTTTTGTGTTTTAAAATAATATAATATAATACAATATAATAATATATAATAATACAATATAATATATATATATAATATATATATATTTTTTAATTTATTTTAATATTCTACATTTAACGATACGTAGTCTTTTTTTGTGTTTTATAATAAATATTACAATATAATAAATATTCCCAGTAAGCAAAATGCGCGCAATATGCCAGCAGATTGGCAACAGATATATTCAAAAGTTGCGAGCAAATTGGCATCTGTTGTGTCCGCATTAGGCTTATGATCTGCTAGCAACGCCTGCTCACAGAATCTGATAGCAGATTGATAGCAGAAACCGAGCAGAATCTGCTAACATGACTTGACATCAGATTGTCGGCAGAAACCGAGCAAGATCTGCAGCTTTTAGCGATTCATAAAATGGTGCATTTAAAGGATTTCAATATT
>NW_018023669.1:12413-15851 GCF_002006095.1 Pseudomyrmex gracilis | reverse complement strand
TAAATTGATAGAGTGCCCGCTTGGTAATCAGAGGGTTCCAGGTTCCAGGTTCGAATCCAGTCGAGATGATTTCTAACACAATGAATTTTTTCTACAAGGTAATACTAAGACAATATAGAGAATAACCAAAAAAATTTATTCGAGAACATAAATGAAGAATCTAAGTCATTTTTTTATATTATAAATGTCATTTTGCTATCAAATTGTGTTGCGCAGATCTTCATATTTGGCGTCAATTTCGTCTCAAGTTATATTATCAAGCTTTGCTCGGTTTTTGGTAGCAATTTGCTGTTACTTTTTGTCGACAAGCTTTGGCAACAAAATCGAAGCCTAATGCGGACACAGTTGATGCCAATTTGCTAAAAATTTTTGCTTAAAATTGCTGACAATTTGCTTGCAAATTGCGAACAAATTGTTTACTGGGCATATATTTCATTTAAACAAAAAAAATCTTACCTTATAGATTGTAATATCTTGTTGTTCAATACTGTCACAAATTTTATATTCTTTATCAAAGTTGAATAATATAATATTATTCTTATTATTAGCACACCACTTGTGGCTATCAATGATTACAGATCTCAACTTGTGAACGAAACAAATCAACACAAATCTAAATACAATTGGTATATTCTTAATATGCTAGTTGTGGCCAACAATGGCTAAACAACAAAAGATTTCGTCAGCTNGCTTGTTCGGCACGTGAAACATGTGCTAACAGGTTTGGAATCACATCACACATAAGCTAAATACGCACACGTATGTATATGCGCACAAAAGTTGCGAGTGTTGGCGCATTATTATTTCTGATTGGCTAAGAACAACTGAGCCAATCGAATGGCCAATCAGATAAAAATCACGTCGTTACGATCTTGCGCGCGCTTTATGAAAGTATTTTCTACAGTTTACACGCGAGTTTACAAAAAACTTCAAATTCATATAAAATAATTCTAATTTTATTGTTAAGGTTTAAATCTATATAAATCGTTATAAATTATATTTTTCAAATTGTATTAAATATATTAAGTTATATAAGTATATTTTTAAAAATAAAAGAAGTAATAATGCAATATATAATATTGGTAATTAATATTATTTTAATATTATTTTTATCACATATTTACATATGATTCGCTATAGTCATATTCAAGTTATGTTAAATAAACATATATTATAGTAACATTTAAATACTATGTTAAAATAACATTATTATAATATAATTTTTTTAATAACCTTTAAATATTGATACAAAACATTATTATGACATATATAAAACATTAAGTAAAAATATTTTAAAATTATATATAAGAAATTTAACAAATATTGATGTAATCTTTCTTACTTAGTAAAAACTAACAGTACGAAACCATTAAAACTAATATTTCTGCAACATGTTTGTAATATATAAAAATATAATATTATTAAGCATCAATTCAAAAATATTTTCAAATATTAATGCATTAATGTCTTGCTAGTAAAAAGTAATATTGCAAAACTATTAAAAGTAATAAATATTTCTACAACATGTTTGTAATATATAGAATAAGAATATTATTAAGCAACAATTTAAACTATTTTCAAATATATTGATGCAATAATGTCTTATTACTAGAAAGTAATATTGCAATAACAGTAAAAATAATATGTCTGCAACATGTTTGTAATATGTAGAAGTATAATATTACGCAACATTTCAAAAACATTTTTAAATGTTAATGCAATATTGTCTTACTATAGCAGCAAGTATCATCAAGAACATTAAAAATAATAATTCTACATTATGTTTTTAATATTAAGAAATATAATATTATCAAACAACNGGTAAAGAATATTTATAAAATATATTATTTTAAAATGTTTATAAAGTCACAAACAATCAATGTTTTACAAAGTTGATGTAATGTTTCTTGCTTACTGGGATTGACCGGGCTCAGCGTAGTATTTTTTCTTCTTGGGGTTGTCGTTCAATATCCACTTCTTATTTCCCCAGATAACCAAATCTGTCAAAACAGATTTTGCCAAATACTTGTTACAAATTTTGCCAAATACTTGTTACAAATTTTAATTAGAAAGACATCAAATATGATGCAGAGTTTGTTTTATCTGGCAATGTTGCAAAATTGCTAGCAAAAATATATTCAAGCTTGTTAACAAAACATAACAGCAAATTGCTGGCAAAAACCGAGCAAAGCTTGCACATAATTTAAGACCAAATTGACGCCAAATATGAAGCAAGATCTGCGCAACACGACTTGATAGCAAAACAACAGCAAAAACCTAGCAAGACTTGCAGTTCAGTCAAACTATATGGTATTTAAAAAGCCATTTCTCAGTAAGCAAAATGCGCGCAATATGCCAGCAGATTGGCAACAGATATAATTTTTGTATAAAACATTTTTTTCAAACATGTATTTTTTTAATTAATTAAGAAGTCTAATCTATTAAGGGGTTTTTACACTTTTGCAAGATCTTATATTTCTAAAAAAATTATTTTGCTTGTATATAATGTTAGTGTTGTATATATGTTAGTATATACTGTTATATATGTATATATATATATGTATATATATTATATATATATATAATTTTTTTATAATTATAATTTAATAGATAAATTGAAAACGCGTAATATGTACCACAATCATTGTAACATTATATAATAAAATTATTGCATTGCATTTTTTATTTTAAACTAAAAAAATAGTTAATTTAAAAGACTTAACTATATTTTATGTTATAAAAATAACATTTTGAAACCTTTTAAATGCATCATTTTACGTGAATCGCTAAAAGCTGCAGATTCTGCTCGGTTTCTATTGCCAATCTGCCGTTAGAGTGTGCGTGCGCAGATTTTGTTCGGTTTCTGCCGACAATCTGACGTCAAGTCATGTTAACAGATCTTGCTCGGTTTCTGCAGCCAATCTGCTGTCAGATTTTGTGAGCAAGATCTGCTTGATTTTCGGCACTAATTTGTAGACTTAATCAATAATAACAACTTCTGTATCAGATTTGTAGCTTTTTGTTGACAACAGATGATAGCAGACACTTGCATGATCTGCTTTTGACAGACTTGGCTATCTGGGAAATTGTATATACACACTATCTATAATCCATAATATATATAAAATTACTTTTACATTTGTGTATTTAACCTATTTCCAATAATTAAATATTAAAATGACATAATGAAATATTTTTTTAGCACACTAACTATTAGAAAACCTATACGAGCGACGCTAGATGTACGCACATTTTTTATGTATGTATAAATTTGTAAAGAATTATGACACATAAGAATTATTGACATATATCTTTAATTTATTTCTAAAAATTATATATATATATATACCCAGCAAACAATTTCTGACTGCGCAGACCTTGGCAACAGAAACTGTGTGCAGAAACGCTACAGTACGGAAACATGCTTTGGTGCTGCCA
>NW_018023669.1:2443-5443 GCF_002006095.1 Pseudomyrmex gracilis | reverse complement strand
ATTTTGACATCTCACATGTTTGACAGATATGGTCGCCAAACCATATCCTAATGAGGACACAGATGGATATGGATTTGGTCTACTAATTTCGCCGGCGGTTGGCGACAAAACTGCGACATCTCGCAACCAAATTGTTTGCTGGGTATATATGTACAAGGGTGAGGTGAAAAGTTTCCGACCTGATAAAAAAACAACTATTTTTGTTTTTTTTTTGCTTTATTTTTCAACATAATCTCTATCAAGATTAATACATTTTTCATAACGGTGCTGTAATGCAGTGATATCATTTTTATAGTCCGATATGTCAAGTCCCTCAAAATACTCATTTACAGCATCGATGACTTCCTCGTTGCTCTCTAATTGTTTACCTCCGAGCTATTTTTTAAGGTTAGGAAACAAATGATAGTCGCTGGGGACTAAATCTGGTAAATATGCTGGTTGAGAGAACAATTCGAACGCTTCAATTCGTTGATTTTAGCCATCGCAACGACCTACGAATGGGGTTGCGTTGTCATGGTGAAACAAGATTTTTTTTTTCGCCAAGTGAGGTCGTTTATTTTTTACTTCGTCCTTCAAACGCTGCAATAACTCTGCGTAGTAGTGACCAGTGGTTTTACCCTTCTCCAGGTAATCAATGAAAATAATTCCTTTTGCATCCCAAAAAACAGTCTCCATAATCTTATTCGCCGATAAAATTGTTTTTGCCTTCTTTAGAGTTAGTTCATCTGGTCCAATCCATTGTTTCGACTGTTGTTTACTTTCAGGAGTGTAGTGATGAATCCAAGTTTCATCCAAAGTTATAAATCAACACAAAAATTCGCTGGAGTTTCGCTTGTACAGCGCCAAATTTTCGATTGAAACAGTTTTCCGGGTGAATTTTTGATCGACCGTTAGCAAACGCGGCACCTACCTAGCACAGAGCTTCCTTATGCTCAAATGTTCATGCAAAATATTGCGTACACGTTCAGTTGACATCCTAGTATCCTCAGCTATCTCACTTACTTTTAATCTGCGGTCCTCTATCACTATTTTATGAATTTTTTCAATCATTTCGGGAGTTGTGACCTCAGCGGGACGTCCTGAACGTGGATCGTAAGAAGTGCTCGTGCGACCTTTCTTAAATTCAGAAACCCACTGTTTAACCGTTGAATATGATAGAGAAGAGTCTTTCAGTGTGGAATCCAGCTCTTCTTTAATTTGTAATGGTGTTAGGCCTTTTAAATAAAAGTATTTGATGACCGCACGCTTCTCTGATTTTTCCATTTTCACGTAAGCAATCGAGGCGTCTTGTTCAATCGGCTCTCAAATGTACACTAACAGAGCAATCGACCTGAAAATTTATATACAAGCTAGTGAGATATAGTACTATAGAATACAAGCCAAAAATTAGACCTGCTGGCGCCATTTCTAGGTCAGGCCGGAAACGTTTTACCCCACTCTCGTATATATATATATAATCTTCATACATAATATATATAAAATTATGTTTACATTTGAATATTAAATTGACAATACTTATATAAATATTAAAATGACATCTATGTGAAATATTTTAATATTTATACTTTTTACAACAATTAATTGTCTGTATAATATTTACTTTTAAATAATTTTACAATATTTCTATATTATCAAATATATAACTTAGATTATGCATGTACGCAATATTTGTCGTTTATTAATACATAATTTTAACTATACATAATTTTCCTAAACAGATATGAAAAGCGATTAAATATTATGGCCAAACTGCATTCTCGTAATAGAATCAATTAAAATTTTACTAATTGATTTAGTGATAATATTAATGATTTGCAGTAAAAAAATGCCTCTCTTAAAGTTAGGTGTCAGTAACAGATTAGTTTTACTAGGAAACAGTTAAAACTTTGCTGATTTACTTACAAAAGAACTGACGCAAGTGTCCCTCTCCGATTTTGATGAGCTTTGAATATGTTGTAAAGTAGCTAAAAATAAGAAACCCGTAATTTTTTTTATGTGCTTTCTTGCACGTCTCGGAAGTGATACATTCTTTCGAAAAAAACCGGTTTTTTTTGTTTTATGCAAGTATCATCAAAACGGTAAAAGATATAAAAAAATGTTTTAAATAAAAGTTGCATAGTATTTTATAGGCTTTACAACCGCGTAGTTGGATTTATTTTTTATTCTACATTTTTTTATTTATCTCCACCCGTCATTTTTTTTCAATTTTCAAAATTTTTGTAAGGAAAAATTGTAGCATTTTTTACGCTGAATTCAACCATATATGATTTTTTTATGTTTCAAAATTGCATCTTTCAGAAATAAACCATCAATATCGTATTATATGCGTCGCGCTGCATGACTCATCATTTATATCGCGCTTTAATCGTAATAGGCAATACAAAAATTAAAGAATGAAAATAGTCACGTCGTCATGTATTGGATAAAGTTTTAATCACAGAGCAAAGAGCAAAGTTTAAAAGCGTTACTAAGACATCCCTTCTACTGATGCGTTATATTTTACTTATTCTATAATGAGTTGTAAATGTTCCGTCGCCAGTTGCGCAACGCCCACGTGCAACTGAAAATAGCACTGTTCTTCTAGTTGTCATCTGTTGCTATGACTCATTGTAGAATGGCTTATATATTAATAATCATTGTTTGCAGCGCGTCATATTCAAGTTAGCTATTACGCTTGGAAGTTTGGTTTATTATATAGTGACTGTGGAAAAATAATATGTAAAAAGATAATAGTAAGTACGAAATAGTGAGTGAATTCTGACTATTGATTTGATTATATCCAAGATATTTGACTTGACAAATATACAAATATATGTATCTTTCAAATTACAAAGCTGCAACATAATAGTAATAATTCATAAATTAATGAACACAAAAAAACTAACACTCAATACTCTTTATTATTACTCAAATTAATCTTTGGAGACCTGATTCAGTTTGTCGATCAACTGATTAACTCGATGAAAGGTATTATGTCCGGAAAAAATCCTGAGGTGATGA
>NW_018023669.1:0-1523 GCF_002006095.1 Pseudomyrmex gracilis | reverse complement strand
ATTTCAACTGACGTTACTCCAAAGACCAATAGTTACATCATATATGACGTATATGTGTGACGTATATACTGACGTCATTGTTATGACGTTCAAAATAACGTCAGATTTAGGTCATAATCACTAATTAGTGACAAAAATCACGTATATTTACGTCAGCTGGTTGCTTGGGTAAATCTCGAAAACTATCCATAGTCGGATTTTGTTGATTGAAACTTTCAATCGAAACAATATGAACTACATTATATTAAATTTTCTGCCAATTTTTTTCACCAAAATCCAAATTCCATAAGAAACTTGCAGAGTCATTTGAAATACTATTTATATTACGTATCAACATACTGAATAATGTTGTAACTTGTGATTGATACCATAAGCCAACCTTTTCAGGTAGATACTTGAATTTCTTATCTTTTTGTTCTTTAAATCACAAGATTGGCACTATTTTTACATTAGTTGATAGAGCCATTTTATTATCAGATCCCAAATTTCATCAAAAGAATTTAGTGTTTTGCGTCACGTATTAATCTCTAACAATTATCCATTACATTTCATATTCCAAATGATTAACAGGAGACTCAGATCGTTATTTTCTTACAAATTAAACAATCACTGTGGGTTTTCTGAGTCTGATAATGCTCGAGAATCTAACAAGTGTTACTTTGTTTTACCCTTCACGTCAAATCTAAATAATCGTAATTTTAATTTATCTAACATCATAGACAACATTATTACAACATAAACATCAGCAACATTTGCTGCAAACAGCAAATCAAACTGGCATTTAGAAATTTGAACAACTTCAGCCAATTCATCAAAACACATAAAGATCCAGTTCCTAAATTAAAAAGAAGGAATATAGTTTATCACATTAAATGCAAAAATTGTGATGCTTGCTATATAGGCCAAACTAAACGACAATTAGAAACAGAGAACACATTTACGCAATTAGAACGAAGCAATGTAATTCTGTGATTTTTGAACATTGTTTTGACAGGAAACATTTTTTCGATTTTAATTCTGTAAAGATCCTAAATAAAAAAACAAATTATTATAAGAAATTAACCTCTGAAATGTTGAACATTAAGAGGGTACTGGAGCCCGGCCTGTAAACTGGATAGAGACCTGTAAACCGACGTTTTACACAAACCTAAATTTCTTTAATTTTTAAGTTTCTTTACTGCATTACATAAAAAGTGCTTCTATAGAAGCAAATACATATAAACAATTATTTAGTGCTTTTGAAAATAGATATATAATGCCTTTTGAAACTCTTTTTTCATTCATAATAATAGCATATGATAACCTATACTGTCATCACACTAAGACGTTGTTCTCATCAATTAGATAGTCATACCATAATCTGAATGTCTCATTAGATTAATAAGCTTAGAAATAATTCTCCATACATGAATATATAATGAGGTTATAGAAGGAAACTGCCCAGATAACCAAGACTGAGTGATCATATTTTGCAAAGTCTGCAATAACACATTATGCCAGTACAATGTAGCCAGCATTCAAAC
>NW_018023668.1:14546-16094 GCF_002006095.1 Pseudomyrmex gracilis | reverse complement strand
TCTGGTGAATAAATCAACGTCTTCCAATAGTTGCGGTAAATCGTCTCGAAGAAACTGCAAAAAGTTTTGTCCGTTAACGTTTTCTTCAAAAAAATAAGAACCTATTAGCCATTTACAATGCCACACCAGACCATTAAAGACCAACGATTTTGGAAATTAATTGAACGAAACCAATAAGGATTTACATCGGAACAGTAGTGACAATTATGTTTATTTACAGTTCCATTGCTAATGAAAGTTGCCTTATCCGAAAAGAGTACGTACCGGAAAAAGTTTTCATCTTGTTGGAGCATTTGCAGAGCCCATTCACAAAAATTTACACGAAGTAAGTAATCATTAAAATTCAAATGTTGTGTCAACGTTATGTGATATGCATGAAATTTTCTCGCCTTTAATATTCTCGCAACTGTTTGTTGAGGTATGCCAATTTCTCTTTCGATTTGACGAGTGCTAATATGACGATCGAGATAAATTTTCGCTAAAATGGTTATAACACGATTATCATTAACATCATATTCATGATGTCGTGATCGGCGAACCATAGACTCATCACTTGCTCTCTGCGTAAAGGTTTTACTGGTTACCCTAGTTGGATGCCTTTTATCAAGATAACGTTGAGCATACAGACGTTCAGCTCTCAAAAAATTATTCCTACATTCCCCCAATATTTTGATCATGTCCACGATTTGGTTTGGTGAGTAGGCTGTCATATTAAAGATAAGAAATTACCTGAGTTCTAAAAGTATTGATTTCTCTCTCAATAGATACAAATAAGCGGAGATATCGTTGCTATTTAAGCAGTCACGTCTGCTTTATGATTGCAGGATGATAGTCATGGTCATAGCAACCTAGCGGAAGAGCTACATACGAACTAGTCGCGCATAACTATGAATGTCTGAAAATCAACCGATTTTCACCAAATTTTATACACGGAAGATGGTGGGGTTATAACACGATTATCATTAACATCATATTTCTGATGGTATCGACTTATGCATTCAAGAAAATGGACGGAATTTTGAACAGTTAATTCGCTAAGTGTACTACTTAGCGAATTAACTGTTTGAAGTTACAAATTAACTAAATAAAGCACCCCGATACTGAGAGGCAAGGGGACTCACGTAAATAAAGCACCCCGATAGTGAGAGACAAGGGGACTCACGTAAATGAAGCACCCCGATAGTGAGAGGCAAGGGGACTCACGTAAATAAAGCACCCCGATAGTGAGAGGCAAGGGGACTCACGTAAATAAAGCACCCCGATAGTGAGAGGCAAGGAGACTCACGTAAATAAAGCACCCCAAAGGGAACAAACAACTACCACGTCCACGCCGTTGTTCCTGGGTAGTGCTAAGAGTAGTAATTTCTATTAATTTCGGCTAAACATTTCGCCCGCCATCTTGGTCCGCCATCTTAGATCCGCCATTTTGAATGTTGCAAATCTGACTTCAGATTCGTGATCAGCAACCCCAAAAACCCTCGTAAACTTAATTTGGTGCAAATCGGTTGACTAAAATTTTTGTCCGCTATCTTCGTTTGCCATTTTGAG
>NW_018023668.1:13019-14536 GCF_002006095.1 Pseudomyrmex gracilis | reverse complement strand
ATTTTAAAACAGCCAAGATTATATCTGAACGTAAAATTTTCCGCTTTTTCATTTTCCGGTGTCAAAAAGGGGGGTTTCCATTTTAAAAAAAACCACTTCCGGTTGAAGTAACCCACTTTCGGTCAAAATCAAAAGGTAAAAGCTACGCCATTTTGGTTTCCCCTCGAAACTCTACAACTTTTATATGAAACTTTTTTTGATTCCTGGCCACACAAACGAGTTAATAGAGGTGATAGATTCAGATGACTCACCCTGTAGAATATCATAGAATATATATCTGTACACTTTGACACTTGTGTCAAAACTTTATACTTTTTATACTCACCGAAAACTAAAAACAAAGTGCAGCCGCGACAAGTTTTGTTACATTAAATATTTTTTAGTTTGAAACATTCCACATGAGTTTTTGACATTTCACACAAATCAAGATATATATGTATGATTCGACATAGTTTAAGATTTTCTACGCAAGGCGAAGTCATTTCTTACATCAATGAGTGCTTTATATAAAAAGTGCAGTGGTCATACAATATTTAAAACTTTTTATTGATTTATAATATTTTCTATTTTACAACGTATAAACAACTTACAAAGTTTTATATATTTTATATATTTTTGTACCCATGTATAAAAGATTTTACTTGGCGTAACTTATTCATATCATTTCTTTTGTATAAATGTATACAAGATTTTACTTGGCGCTATTTATTAATATCATTTCTTTCGTAAAATAGATTTTGTAGAGAAAGATTTTTAGAGTAATACTTTTTCTATAGTAATATTCAACGCCGCTTGCCTAGCAACTATAGAACACACGGTGACCGTGGCATAACACTTTTTAAACTTTCCATTTGGAATATTTTATATTTTATAACAATGTATAAACAACTTACAAAGTTTTATATATTTTATATTTTGTAACAATGTATAAATGTACAAGACTTTACTTGGCGTTACTTATTGATATCAATTTTTTTGTAGAATAGATTTTGTAGAGAAAGATTTTAATATTACGTTTTCTAGAGATACGAGTTGCGCATGTATTTGGCGCCTTTTTTTACCTTTTTTTCATAAAGTTATTTTGTTCGGATTAAATAATACTCGAACAGTAAATTACTTTCCTACTTATTGCTACATATGAACAGCTAGAATAGTTTTTTTTATTAAGCGTACAATTATAATGTACGTAGTTTTTGAACTATTTTGTTAAAATAATATTATTTCTTTCGCCGAAAGTTTCTAACGTATCGTAATACCTTAGTAATTCTCAAAAGTATTGAAAATTACTTGAATACTCTAGAACGCTTGAATAAACTACTCTCATTTGTTGCTATACTTGAAAAGCTATACTAATTGATTTATTATGAAATTAAACTTTCATATGTGAACTGAATAGCTTGCGTGTGCATGCTTTGTCTTTAGTTTTCTGTGCAGCCGCGCCAAGTTTTTTTACATTAATTATTTTTTATTTTGAAAACAGTTCCACATGGGTTTTTGACTTTTGTCCGTTTTCAAAT
>NW_018023668.1:10354-12132 GCF_002006095.1 Pseudomyrmex gracilis | reverse complement strand
ACGTCCACGTGTCTACAGTAAACACATCAAAGCTTTCAGTTTTGCTGCCGACCGACGTTATGATCTAATATGAGAATACTTATATATTGGACAATTTGTAAAGAAAGAAATTGAAAGCCTATATTAAATATCATAGAACATTAAACTTCAATGTTTTTGTTTTACTTATGTCTAAACAAAGTCAATCTTTANACACAATTTTTATTTAAAAGACGTACAATATTTATATATTAATATTTTTTTTCCGACATTTCCAGTCTTGAAGAAGCCTCAGTGTCTCGCGTTACGGGTGGAAGCGAGGCAGAACATAGTATGTCTGTGCTCTTTCACGAGCCAAACAGCCGAGCGTGACGTCACGCACACGGACAACGATTCTCGCTGTATGCGTGCCCCCACCATCTCGGTGCTCTTGGTGCTGGCCGGCCCGATCTAGCAACACTGCTCTTAGACACCGTAACAATGCGCACCGTTCAGTTAGACACCGTTTATTTGCACACTGTTTATTTGCACATTTTGCAGAAGGATACCACTTATCTAGTAACTGTGCAGTTGTACATCGCAGCTTCTCTCCCTGTGGGAGGGCGCAGTCCCCCTATACGCTTACTACATAATGTAAAAGACTGGGCTTCTGCACCGCGCATCTTTCAGATGCGCCTGTGCAGTACGGTGTACAACTTCACAGTTACTAGATAAGCGGTGTCCTTCTGCACAGTGTGCAAATAAACGGTACGCAAATAAACAGTGTTCAAATAAACGATGCGCATTTTTTTACGGTGTCTAAGTGAACGGTGTTTCTCCCTCCGAATGGGTTCCGACCTTGTAGTAGCTCTGAGGCGGGAGCTCTGGGTTCGCGGAGCACTTGGTGTGCACGTGGTCTGGCCGCCTCGCAGTACCTACACGGAACGATTATTTTGTTCTTAGCGTGTGCTGGTGGCGGCGCGGCCGAACATTGATTGTCAGTTCCTGAGTGGACACTGGCACATCTGCCTGGTTGTGTCGCCAATTAATATGTAAACTAACGGAACAAGAATTGACTACAGAAGTGAGCATCTGGTGTCCTCGGAGGCTCAGAGCTCTCGCGCCGGAACGGGTGGTAGGGCTTAAGGTTGCTGGCGGTGGTCACCTGCCCGCGGCCAACTAAGAAAAACTGTCCAAGCTAAGGTGTGAGCAATCGTGCCGAGAGCTGTGTGGCGCAAGAAGTGCTGCGTCTCGAACGGTGGTACTCTTAGATACCGGGCAAAATCCAGAAGTACGGAGCCCCAGTCATACGCGACTTTGGCTGGGTGAGACCGCGCGACCGCAACACTCGTGGATCCAAATGAAAACAAACCGTCAAATTCACCCCTTTCAAAGCTCCCAAGAGCGAAACTTCCTCGGAAGCGAACGCCCAAAGAGTCTAAATGACACGAGAGCGGGCTCAGTGGCCCTGTCACCGTACCCAGAAGAGGGTAGGTGCATGGTTGTGAATAAGACCAAAGAAACCAAGGAACAACAAACCAGAACACTGGAGCAGCCATTGACCAAAGAAAAAGAGCCAACGGCGGGACAGGATGCGCCAAAGGAGGTGCGCAAGACACCGACTAGCAACAGCGACATGGACGGCGCTTGAGGAAGCTGAAAAGATGAAAAACATTTTAGTTGTAAAGTGAGTTGATTGAGATGTCACCTCGGACTCTCTTGGGTAAATCCAAATTATAAATCAAGTTAAACGGCTATTTGGAGCCTGTGCAGGATGTTTTGCAGTAAATGAACATTACGATGATGATTCAAGACGTTTC
>NW_018023668.1:0-6809 GCF_002006095.1 Pseudomyrmex gracilis | reverse complement strand
GATTGGCTTACTTTATTCAATAATTACTCCTTTATCATATGTAATAGAAAAAAATGGTTCAGGACTTTTCGACTCAGAATAATCCCTTCTACCTACCTACGAGCGGTTAGATGGTCATTATCAGACACCCTGTATGTAACAAGATTGTTTCTACTAACTGCACCAATATAAAATCATCATTTATACAATATTTGCAAATTAACAATTATATATAATCAACAATTTTTTATCCAGAAAATATACATATTTTTTACCGAATACAATGGTATTTTTTGATGTAATAATTCTACAAAATTAGATTAACCTAACATATAATACACATTTATTTTTATTCTTTCTTCATTTATTTAGAATATGCAATCACAAAAAATGGCAAAAAAACAAATTAAACCAAAGATACCTACAACATTTGTTGACCATAATAAATACCTACATTCAACACTTGACATTTTATATAAATAAATGTACATATATGATTACATTTACATACAACAAAATATTATAATTTTAAAAGACCTTTCTAGATAAGGAATATTTTATTTTACCATAACGAAACAAAATGTAATAACCTAATTCTTACTTCTCAACGCATTGTGCGTTACTCTATTTTGTTTTGTTGTTTTAATTAAAGTAATTAGAAATTAGAAATTTCTATTACCCTAATATTTCTTCCTTATCCTTATGCCTGATATTTTTTCTATTGTGCTTAGGCCCTTAGGCTTTAAGCAACGCGTAGTCAATATTACCGTGGTCAATCGCAACGTGGTCAAAAGTAAATCGAGAGTAATCGCAACGTGGGCAAAAACAACTTGTGAACAATTCCAACGTCGGCAATCGCAACGTGGACAATCGCAACGTGAGCAATCGCTACGTGGGCAATCGCAATGTGGGCAAAAGGTAACTCGTGGGCAATCGCAACGTCGGCAATTGCAACGTGGGCAAAAGCAACTCGTGAGCAATCGCAACGTGCGCAATCGCAACGTGGGCAATCGCAACGTGGGCAATCGCAACATAGGCAAAAGCAACGTGGGCAATAGTGACTGTGGGCAATCGCAACGTGGGCAAAAGACTCCCACTCCCTCTCGTCTCTTAAAACCGTGCCTGGCAGCCCCGCTGAGTCTTTTGCAAGGTAATTTGAACGGAAAGTTCATGTATGGCATTACTTGGTGGCTGTTTGGATCATGGCTAGCGCCATCCTGGTGATCCCCATTCGTTTTATTTTCAATGTTTTTGCTAGAGATTTTTTCAGTTACCCCCGCAGTTTCAAGTTTTTCTTCACTTCGTTGGTTTGTCGCGATCATCTGATCAAGCCTACCCGTCATCAGGGATACTTGACTTTGAAGTTTAATAATCAAATATTGCATCATTTGGACAGAGTATTGTTCATTCGACTTGATTGGATCGAAGTTCGCAACCTCTGAGGATTTGCTAATTCCACTCAGATTCGTCTTGGGAATTGTCCCAGTTCTTTTACTTGTCATGTTCCTTGTCTCCGGACCGATTACAGTTTCAGAATATTTTTCCAGAAAATTTGCTGAACTTTGTTTTAGACTTTGGGCCCAATTTAGTACGGACCACTTCAGTGTCTATTTTGGCTTCCTCTACCTTCCTCTCTAGTTTAGGAGGTGTCTTAGGAGTAGCCATTTCAGGTAAGTATACGATTTCTTACTCGAAATTTTAATCCTTCTTTTATTTTCAGGTTATCGACGGATCGACTTTACGCTGGACGTAGGTAAGTATTTTTAAAACTAAGATGGTTTAAACTATTTAGGAAAATTTTTTACTTAATACCAAAGAATAATAAGATTTTCTGTTAGTTTATGTTTATTTTTTCAACCATTTGTTTAATTTCCTATTCCTAGTCCTAACTTTGTTTACTTAGCGTTTTTCACGCTCGTACTACTTTTTCGTAATCCGCAGTCATCTCGCGAATCGTTTACTCAAGGTGAATTTTTATTGTTTAACAGTGAAGATTTATTCTTAATCTTTCCTTAATCACCATTATTTTAACTCAAAATTACTTGATTTTAATGTTTTTTAACGTTTACAGACGGTTGCAATGTATCTTAAAAANATTGAGTTATCTTACGATATTTTTCCTCAATATGGCAGAGATTGTTTTAAACTCGACTTATTCGGTTTTCTTCTTATCGCCAATGCGTTTATCTTGTGACCGGTACTAACTTCCCAAGCTGTCCTAAAAACGTCTTAAACGGTTCTCACTTTGAGTTACCGACGCGTATGGTAAATCGCTGGTACTTGCTTCTTTTTATGTCTTAAGAAAGTCTTAGATGGTCTTATTTCGAATTACCGACGCGAATGATAACTGTTCTGTAATACTTGATAACCTCGTCTTAAACACGCCTTGATACGTCTTATTTTTCCGTTACCGACTTTAACAGTAACTTATCCACAGTCTTACTACACTTTAGGTGTATTTCCGACAAAACTACTTTTCAATGCTTCTAGATTCTAAATTAATCCGTAATGACAAATCAAATAAACCATTAATTATAATCTCTGTGAATTCAATGTTCTGTCACGGTCGCCACTCACGAAATTTCGTTTTTACCTAAGATTGATGATACAACTGGGTTTTTTGTCTTGTTTGGTTTGTTTATTAGACTTGAGGTTTACCGGTGATAATCGAACTACTTTTCCAAAAATCAAGTAATCTACGCGACTTGAACCGGATTGTTTTTAATTTAGTCTCTGTACTCGCATCCGAAGTCGATCTGATCAAGATGGCAGTCGATTCACTGCTTGCGACGCGCACTTACACTGTGACCGGATTTTTACACATATTTAACAAAAGTACTTACTTATTTCTCGTATCACGGTCGCCAGGTGCTTATTTAACGACGATCTTGCACCATCGTCCATCCTTTCCTCTCGATGCTACCTCCTTTGCTTTATTTTCAGGTTTTGGATCAGGATAGGAATGTCCACTCGAAGTAAGTATTAACATCACGTATATCACGTAAGTATATGTCCAATATATTTATTTCCACTAAATACAGTTTTTCGATTAATATCACACTTATGCTAATTATTGTTATATGCGCGGATCGCATAATTAGCCGTAACGAGTGCTTGCACCTTTGTTTATTCGCGGCTTTCCCGATTGACCCATCTCGAGCGTGAAGGTCTAACGAATACTCTCGTCTTTCGTCTCGTTCTTGTTCGCGCAAGTTTCTTAAGTTGCGTTTGCCCAACTAAGTCCCCAGTTAAGTATGTTCGTTTTTACCCAACCAATCAGAAAAGAGACTACGTTTCTCGTCTTTTCTGACGGTTGTTTCGTACGCCCTGACTTATGTATGTNTTGTACGCGTCATTCCGGTTGACGTTCCACCATTTTGGAAATCTGGTGAAAATTCCTTAAGCTTCCAAAATCGTGGTTTCTTTATAAAATAAACCTTCTTACCAGATTCCAAACCTTTTTAAGCCAATTATTCCAAATTTTATTTCATCTAGGGGAAAACCTTAGATAG
The DNA here is from genome assembly GCF_002006095.1 of Pseudomyrmex gracilis. NCBI lineage: Eukaryota > Metazoa > Arthropoda > Insecta > Hymenoptera > Formicidae > Pseudomyrmex > Pseudomyrmex gracilis. The sequence continues at coordinate 3,318 of NW_018023668.1, read as the reverse complement.
TTCAGAAACTTCCTAAATTTTGTTTCCTTTACTAAATTTTGCGTTTAACTGATACCCCCCTTTCCGTATGTCGCGTACTCCACTTCTACGTGTATGTGTGTGTGTGTGTGTGTGTGTGTATCCGAACACGTCCACACCTCTCTAGGGGCTCGTTTCCTTACTTTACTTTTACAGGTCGCTTTACTAATACTTATACAAAAAAACTAAAGTTTTCGATTTTCCGATTTTCTCTACGCTAGCTTTGGCTAAATCCACACGCCAGCTGAGAAACGCTAAAAACAAAAAATGAAAATAAATTTTTTTTTTTAATCGTTTGTCTTTTTATTTTTTATCCTTACTAAACAATACAAAATAGGATACTTTTTAATATAATATAAACAAAAATTAAAACATTGCCTGTTTTTTCCGGCGCATCTTATTTTGCGTTACTACCGCGTTTTACAATTAACGTAACGACTACTAGGTACTTAACATGTTAACAAAATAAAACTAAACAAATTAGGTCTTATACCACGCAGACTATTTTAAGCTTGTCAACCCTTAAAATACGCGGTTAAAACTAAAATCCAAATTATAAATCAAGTTAAACGGCTATTTGGAGCCTGTGCAGGATGTTTTGCAGTAAATGAACATTACGATGATGATTCAAGACGTTTCGACTTTTATTGAAGTCCTTATCAATTGATCTAATGACATTATAATATAATTAGACGAAATATACATAAAAGGAGAGAGAACTAAATTTAAAATTGTAACAATAGTCAAAATACGTACTAATGATGAGATGGTGTGTATATCACATAGTAATATAAAAGGTTAAGAGAATATGGTTAATTTAAAATAATCAAATATTAACACACAATTTTACAACTTTGGAGAAACATCTGTACTGTGCGTCATGCTTGTTTGTGACTATAAGCAGTACTGAAACGGATATGAACGATAGTCGGAATTCAAGTGTTCAATAGCTCCATCTGTGTTTTATTTTATCTTGTCAAGTAAAGGGACGTAGGAATCGTGTAATTTCTCAGTATCAGTCATCAAATTCAAACCATCGCTCTGTTTTTTTATAAATAACATTTCAGCGGTCAATCTTTTATAGTAATTTTTTTCTGTGTGTAAAATCTTTGCGTCCCAATTAAAACCATGACCAGTACTTATACAATGTTTCGCCATCACAGAACTATTTATTTGTCCTTTTTTAACAGAGGTAATGTGTTCATTAATTCTAGTTGATAATTGTCGTTTGGTTTGACCGACATAGGACGACTCACAATCTCGACAATTAATTTGATAAACAACATTTTTTTGTTTATTCTTAGGTACTGTATCTTTGTGGGTTTTAATAAATTTGGACAGTTGATTTAAATTTCTGTATGTGGGTTTTACTATTTTATTATTGATTTTTAGATGTGTAGTATTGTATTGTATTTTTGTATAAGAAAGTACGAAATAGAATCTTTGTATGTCTTCTAGTTCTTGGTTGTCGGTTGTTATATGTTTGTTTAACTTATTCAAAAACAAAACTCTCAATCTTTTATTAATTGTGTTAAANATTAATGTGATAGGGTAATTGTTGTTGATTAGAATTTCTATTGTGGATAGTAAATTTTTTCTATGAAATTGTGGATGTGAAAAAAGTATGGATCTGTCTACAAGGGAATAAATGGTGCCAATTTTGTGTGAGAGGGGATTCTGGGAAAGGTAATTAAGATATCTGCCTGAATAGGTAGGTTTATGTGATACCAATCACAAATCAACCTATTGTTTTTAATGATGATATTGATGTCAAGGTAGTTGAGAGAATTGTTTTTTTGTAATTCATGTGTAAACTGTAGTCTATTGTGGAANGAATTAAATGTATGTAAAACTAGATCTATTTTGTCCTTCGGTATTGCCAACACTATATCATCGACATATCTGAAGTAGATCGGTATGTTAAAAGTTAATGAGTTTAATGCTTGAATTTCTAAGTCCTGTAAAACAATATCTGCTATGATTGGTGAAAGAGGACTACCCATTGGTGTCCCGAAAGTCTGTTTATAAATGATATTATTGAAAGAGAAATATGTCGATGACAGTATGAATTGCACCGCGGAAACAAACTCATGTCTGTCAATTTTTGTATGTAATTTAATATACCTCCATCTTTTTGAAATGCTATCAATCGCTAGTTCTATGGGGACGTTTGTGAACAGAGATACAACGTCAAGAGAACAAAGTGTATATTCAGGATCCAACTCTATATTGGAAATGATATTGTATAACTGAAAACTGTTCGAAATGAAAAAAGGAGAGTTTGGAATGCTTTTGTATATTATCTGATGTACGAAGCGCGACAACATGACAACACAACACACTTCAACTTGGAAAGAACCATCTTTCTTTCATTACATTGAGACACAATTTGGTAATAATGCAAAATACTTAATGAAGAGTTGGATTAATTTTAATTACCGCATTATCACAGCCAATTTGCAAAACAGTTTCATTAGATCTTGTATTAAATCACAACTAGTTCCTAACCATATTAAAAAAATCCAATCTAACTTTCCCAAATTCTTCCATTACAAAAATAAACACAAAATATATAATACTATTAACAAAATACAAATGAAATTAATTAAAATGGAACTTAATGACAATTATAAAAAAATAAAATACTTATACTTTAATCTCAACAAAATTATCAAAGATCTTTATAACCAGGTTCCAGCTAATATATTGCATAATTTTTTCACGTCGCAGAAGGGTTTATTACAATCCTATTATTCACACAAAAAAATTATTTTAAACAAAAAGATCAACACTCTTAAATTTAATCACTTAAAACAATTAAAACCAATAAATTATTACATTCACGAGACTGATAACATTAAAAAAACATCCTATTACATTCCAAACAAGAAATTCACAAAGGCATTGAATATAGCTTCCACCCTTTTGAACTTGAACGCACACATTACAATATAAATATTAAACCATTCGAATTCCATAAGGAAGGGCCTAAATTCAAAATAAACAAAAAATGGTTTATCAATCTCACCAATCAACATATACCTAAAGAAATAGTACAACTGACTCAATTTGGTGATAAATTTAGCTTACAAGTAAATAACATTAAAAATAAAGTGATCATTGAGACAATTAAAGATATTGAAAACAACATTAAAAAACGGGTGATACTCTATTGACCACAGTACGATTCGACACCGCTCGATTCGACACCAGATTATTCGACACCGTACGATTCAACACGAAATTATTTGACACCGTACGATTCGACACCACATTATTCGACACCGTACGATTCGACAC
>NW_018023667.1:5513-10800 GCF_002006095.1 Pseudomyrmex gracilis | reverse complement strand
GGGTTTAATGGACCTCGGATTCGGATTCAGCGACCCCAAAAACATATAATAAACATGGTCTGATCCCCAGGCCAAAGAAACTTTTTTTTTTGTGTGGCTGTGCTATCAATCAAAAATGGTTTTCAGTTTTGAACCGCGTTAGTGTCATTTTTAGATGTAAAATCGTATAATGATATATGACACTAACGCGGTTTAAACCCGAAAACCATCTTCACATATTAGTATAAAACATCTCACAAACATTTGATGAAAGCATTAAATATCAGATTGTTAATAACTATAATATATAAAACAAATATTTTAGAAATATTAATTATAATAGTATATAAGAAAAAAGTGTAAAATATATGTATAATAATGTACAAATTATAATAATGTATAAGATACGTATTTCAATATTTAATTGTTTTAAATTTTAGAAGTTATTATAAAGAATCAATACCTATATTTTCTAAAAATACAGATGCATGTTTATCATTACTTTTTAGTGCTAATTTGAGTTTTGTACAGAAATCAGAAAAATTTACCTTTGTTTTTTTCTTTAAATTTCTTATCTGCATATCTATAAACATTTTTTGTGTAGCAGTTAATGCTAAATATTTTTTAAAAAAAGTCAGATTACTAAATTGTGTAGCATATTTTAACCGATGTTTATAATCCACAAGATTTCTACGCAAGACATTATTCTGTTTTTGAAAGGCTCTGCTGTTAAAATATAATTGTCTTGCTACTCAAGTAGTCAAGGAGTCAAGTGAGCCTTTCTGGTTACACTACCAAGTATAGTTCTGCGATGGTTTATTAGACAGCTTTTTTGGGTGTTTAGAATCTCTGAATCAAACTGTAGTGCTTCTTAGTGTGTTTTGTTTTCAGGTAAATCAATATTACTTTCCAATATATCTTTTTCATGCACTTGATTGATATTAAGCTGAGAAATATCACTTTTGATTTTTTCTTCATTGAATTGCAAGTTGATCTCAAATGTGTTTTCTTCTTGACTGGTATCAGGCTGAAAAACATTTTCAATTCTTTCTTCATTGCATTGCATGTTACTTTCAAATGTGTTTCTTTCTTGACTCGTATTAGAATTAAGTTCAGAAATATCACTTTCAATTTGTAAATATTCAGTTGGAATAGCATTATGTTTCAATCGTCTACGATTTAAAGTAAAAATATATGCATCATCCTTAAAGTGTAAATGGCAAATTCTACATTTTCAAATTTTTTTTTCTGATAAATTTGATATCCATGGCTTTGATACTGCTTCCAGCCATTTTTTCATTAATTCCTTATTTTTAGGAAAATAATGTCCAGGAGCTTTTGCAGGAGATGTACATCCTGTGATTACACATTTCCAACTTATTTTATTGGCCATTTAATTCTAAAATAATTAAATATTTTACAAAATTATACTTAAAAGAAAAATGTTAGATGTATATTTAGTGTTAATATAATATGCGTATATATACATACCTCAGAAATATGCAATTGATTTNTTATATAATTATTTCTTATGCTTCATACAAAAAAGCTTTACACAATTAGTTTTAAACAATTTTTACACANAAATTCCACATAACGGACTCGAACGGACTCGCTATGTTAGAATTGATTAGTATTGGTTGTTGGTGTGAATATGGCTCAAAGGACCAAGTAAAGTTGGTCTAAGAATATATAGAGCGTTGAGACTTCTTCTTGAGACGAGCAAAGGCCAGTCTGAGATTATAAATTCTGAACGATATGACAAGCGTTAGAACGCCCGAACTTTCAAAAATAGTTCACGTTACGTGAGCTGCAAAATATCCGGCAGCCATCTTGCCACTATTGGTTAGTATTATCTAGAATGATCAAAAATATGTCAACACAAGAATTTATATGATCGATTGAGTAGAAAATCTGCCTTGTTAGTTCCAAAAAATTGGTCTATTTGCCCAGATAGCGCAGAAATACAGGTTAATTTTTCTATATGGAAGTGTCCATACCCTGTCCTGCACTCAGTCCGCAAGACTACTTGTTTCTTACTAAAATGTGAATATTTTTATCTACTTATTCTCAAGCTATCCTATACGCATTTCACTTATTATTTTTTTAAATTATTATTTTATTAAAAATATTGCAGTGCAATGTATCTGCAACAATGGATAAAAATATCTCTCTTATTATTATTAATTATTTATTATTCTTATAATTTAAAGTACATTTGTACAACGTGAAAGTTTTTGTCTCCACCAATGCTATATTTCAATCAAATATATTTTATGTTACATTTATGTTACAAAATAATTTTTTTTATTAAATAATGCTTACTAAAACCAAATAAAATATTATTTCGTTGGAACAAATTATTTCAAACATTTTTATTGTTTGTCAAATAATTTGATTTATTTTAACGTAACAATACAATTTTCATTCAATAAAATTGTTTTTTGGTATAAAATTATGTTGTTTGAATGCAACAAATATAAGTTAAACAAATCGGATTATTAAATTTAAACTAACCGTTCTCTCTGTGTTGTCGTCCTATTTCTTGACGATTCTGTAAGCAATAATAAATCTTTTTCTGTTTTTTTTTAGTGCTAATCGCTCTTATGTCTTGAAGAAATATAATTGTTATTTCTTTTATCCATAGTAACAATTACGTGTTATAACGTAAACTATCACCAAATACGCATCAATTGTACAACAATTACATACAACACTGTATAGCAATATTATTTAAATCTATTACAAAATAAGAACTTATCTTTGGTTTACTATTTTATTTACTACCACAACACAGGCGCTCGCTACGCGCACGCTATTATTTTTATTTTAACGTATTTCCGTCAGTGGACACAAGTGTCACCGCGATGACAGCTAGTACGCGTACGACAATACAACATGAATCGAGAGACATCCGAAAAATGTTACTGAGACGTGTAATCAGCGTCGCGGAAAAGAGACAACAATCAAGATGGATAGGAATTGATTCTGATTTGCATACGCTTTTTTGGTTTACTAGCACAACACAGGCGCTACGCGCGCGCTATTGATTTTATACATTAATGTAAATAATACAGATATATATGTAAGTAATATATATATAATTAATTATACATATATATTATCAAGAGGCACGGTAGTGCCTCGCGCCAAGTTGGCGCGCAACGAAGTGGCGCTCGAACTGCGCGAGCACACTGTGCTTCTTATACGCGAAAATGAGGCATTTTAGTAGAGGGGAGATGTTTAATCAGCAATTTTTTAATAAGGACCGATCGACTTCTTTTCGGACTCGTATGATTCGCGTTGAAAAAATGAAGAAAAAAATATTCTTGCGTTTTTTCGGTCTGTAGTTTCTGAACGGAGATAATAAGAGATAACCAAAATGTGTGTGTGATTTTATTATATTCAGAATTTTGTCGTCCCAAATTTTGTGCATCTCGTATGCCTGCTACGAGATGGCATACATATACGAGAGTAGAACCATGTCCGCAAACTTAGCACGGAAAAGAACCATGTCCACGTAAACCCAGGGAGTTCCAACTCGCAGTATTTTTTGTCTCCGGAAGTTAAGTTAGTTCAGTTCAGAAGTTCCATGCCCCAGGCGGCAGCACAGTAGGGGTCCTCCTCTTTTCTTCTCCTTTCTCCTTGCCTACAATTTACATCTGACTGCCGCTCAAACCGTTAAGTGTTGTGTTGCGACATAGAATTCTGTTACGTCCTGTAACATTCTCGTGATTTTACTGTGCATCTCTGTGTATTGTGCAATATTGCGTTATATAGTGCAATATATTATCAAATTTATGTGTTATGTTAGGATNATTTTTAGTGATTGTAGTATTAAGTGATATTGCCGTTCGTGATTATTAATAGTTCTTAAAACTGTTATATACTAAATTTATATACTAATTTATTTATATATTATATATTAGTTTATTACATATTTTATTACATATTTTATTTTATCGTTTAGATTTATTATTTATTAGTATTTATATTAGCGATTGTTAAAGATTTGCAAGTAGTAGTGTGTGATTATTATATTATATTATATTATTATTAGATTACTTATTAATATCAATAACTTATTAGTAAATTAGATTTAAGTAAGTGTTTCAGGACAATATGGTGCTTAAATGTTGTGTGCCTAATAATTGCACATCAAATAAAGACATTCCAAAGCATCTATTTNCAAAAGATGTGATACGCAGAGAAAAATGAATAAGAGCTATAAAAAGACTAGATCTAATCGGTAAGAAACATACTAATTATTTTTATAACTCTTTTACTTTGTTCTTTCTCTCTTTTTCTTTCTTTCTTTCTCTCTCTCTCTCTCTCTCTCTTTCTCTCTTTCTCTCTTTCTCTACATAGATACATACATATAAATATATAAAGAATTATATAATTTTAACAATTTAGAAATATTTGATAATATATGTTTTGTGTATAAATAAATATACAGAGTGTCAATTTCTTTAACACCTCCCGTATGCAAATAGAAGAAATTATTCAGAGTCAAAAAATTATTTACCAATTTGCAAGATTGGCAATAGTTAACGAGTTCTTAATAAATAAAGATCCGCGAATGAGCTTGCACCTACGTGCTTAATGACAGCTCAGTGTCTCGCGCGCTTACACCGTAGCAACAGAATCGGAGGAGCTAATATAAACAGCATATAATATATATGATAATCAATAATTATCGACGTCTAAATGTGAAAGCATTGACCGTATTTTTTGTATCAAAATAAATAAGTCAAGTAATATCAAGATGTGTCGAAAATAAGTTTATTTTTATGTAATTACTTATTACTACTTTACAAGAAGAATAACATAAAACAAAAAGAAAAATTATAAATATTACATATGTATATCATGTATATGTATATTATATGCTGTTATATTCTGCTGCTCTTTCCATTCTGTTGTTACGGCGTGAGCGCGCGAAACATTGAGTTGTCATTACGCACGTGGGTGCACGCTTATTCGCAAATCTTTATTATTTAACATCTCGTTAATTATTGCGAATTTTGCAAAGTAGTATGGGACTTTTCGACTTAAAATAACTTCTTTTATCTGCTTATGCAATGTTCCGGCAAGTACCGGACACCTTGTATATATATATATATATATATATATATACTACCATGATCAAACAATAACCGAAATTTTTAATTTAAACCTCGCGGGCTTATCGGTTTAGAATTCTGTTGTTTGTGTCACGTTGGCAGCACTGTTACGGACACCCATGCCAAGCTTTTGCTTATCAACTGTTCATTTACCTTTATGACAGTAATTTCTTTACATCAAG
>NW_018023667.1:2634-4323 GCF_002006095.1 Pseudomyrmex gracilis | reverse complement strand
ATTTGATGAATGTGTACACTAGTCAATACACATTTATTTAAAATTTTAGCAAAAGTATCATTTAGAATCAAGTCAATCAAAATTGCTTACNAATTTATACTTATTAAATTTATTTGTAGTAAATGTATTTTTAGTAAATATATTTATTATACAATGGCATACATTTGCTACATTAGTGAAATCATAAAATCTCAAATTAGAGTTTATGATATATTTAAAAAATAAAAATTATACATAATGAATATGCATTTAAATAAATTATAAATAAATCATATGTAATAAATTATAAATAAATTGTATTTAAAATAAAAATCTTTTTAAAATAGGTAACGGTGTTGAGAAAAATACAATTACTTTATTATTTATATTGTGACATATACAAAAATATTTAATATATTTAAGGTCATAATATAATATCTTTTATATAATATCTTTTATATAATATAATATCTTTTTCATGTATGTTACAGATACACCAAAGGAAACAGTTAATAAGTTAAAAATTTGCACTTTACATTTTTCAGATGACATGATTTGTACTTATACACGTAGACATATTTTGAAAGATAGTGCAATATTGATATTATATTTACCAAATGATGATGAGGAACTTAGAGACCCCGTTATTAATGAAAATGTAATTGAGACTATAGATAATGATGTTCCTCAAGATGTAGAAGTTAATAGTAATTTAAATATAGATAGTAGTAGTGTATCACATTTATATGTAGATAATAGTAATGAAAATGTAAAAAGTAATATTAACAATAATATAGAACATGTTGACAATAGTGCAAAATCTAAGTTGTTATCTGATTCTCAATGTGCAACGGTTGGATCATCGAGCAAAATCACAATCGTCCCACAACTTCAAGAAAACTATTAAAAATCTGAAAACACTCTTGCGAAAAAAGAAGAAATATATTCAATCGCAAAAAAAGAAAATAAAGGAATTGCGCCAAGGAAACATGTGGGACGATTTAACTACTCAGTTGACTGATGCGCAAAGGATTTTCTTTGAAGTAATACGGCAAAATCTGAAGAGTAAACCAGAGGTTTGAGTCTTNAATTTTATTATATTATTTTTAACAATTAAATCTTATTGAAGCTCGACAAGTTACTAAATTAAGAAATATATTATCGGTCATCCGAGCCGATCGCAGGATGTGCGGAAAACGGCATATATATATATATGCATATATATATTTGTTTGCGTGTAAATTTTTACGCGCGAGTTTTTTGAATTGAATATCAATTCTTCAATTCATATTGGATGCTAGATTTGCATCACATATACGAGAGATCCCATCTACCCCCTTAACTAATTTTGAAAATATTGCAAAAAAATACTCCTCAGCAATATATATATATGCATATATATATATATACGCCGTTTTCCGCACAACATCTTGCGATCGGCTCGGATAACCGATAATATAGTTCTTATATTATTTTTGTAATAATTTAATAATTNAAAATAACTTTTTCTGATACAGAAATGATACATTATGAATCTAAAGACTCTTATTTTGGATTTTGATAAATATCACAGCCACACAAAAAAAAAAATTTCTTTGGCCTGGGGATCAGACCATGTTTATTATATGTTTTTGGGGTCGCTGAATCCGAATCCGAGGTCCATTAAACCCCATCGGGTCGGAGTTCCGCCATAACCTCAAAAAACACCAT
>NW_018023667.1:0-1784 GCF_002006095.1 Pseudomyrmex gracilis | reverse complement strand
CTATAATATTTTAATAATGTTTTGTTAAATGTTGCTTTATATAAATGCAAAATGTTAATAAATTAATAAATAAGTATTTCAATATTATTAATAAACAAAATATAATAAACAAAATATTAAAAAAAATATATAAATATATAAAGAAAAAGAAGCAATATATACTTATTCAATAACATTATAAATGATAATCTTATTTTAAGAAATGATTGTATTTGAATATTATCTTAAAAAAAGTGAGGGAGAGGGGGAAAGAGAGAGAGAAAGAGAGAGAGAGAGAGAGAAAGAGAGAGAGAGAGCATCGTCCTGATTTAATAGTATTAAGAGATTGATATGTAAGACAATGTTAAAAAAGAGTTTTAATGAAATTTTTTAAGGTTTTTACTGTTCCTCCACTGATATTAGGATCAGTACTGTCTACCAGTATGGCTATGTCTGCAGACAGACAAAATATTAATGTAAAAGATAAAAAAAAAGAAGTAGACAGTTGTATGTTTGCACAATGTACAAACAGAAATAATATAACGGAACGCGTAAGTGCATTTATAATTAGTTTTGGAATGTTTGGGTTTGGCTTTGAGAATGACAATTTCTTTTTATGCCTGGTATAATTTCTTTTACTTTTATAAAAATAATTCTTCTATAAAAATAATTTGCTTTTGAAACTATCACATTGATTTTTGGATATAAGAAAAAAATTTATTAATTATATGTGTTATTATTTGCCTGTGACTCTTAAGCAAGGATTTAATTGAAATATTATTTTGAATAAAAATATGCATCACTGTATTTGGGTAAGATACAAAAAATTTGCTGATTACATTCAAAAACATATGGGTACACAGGTTTGTTACAATTGGATTGGGACAATAATACATTATAAACAATGTACATTATATGTGTGTATGCATGTATATACATATATATATATATACAAATATATATTTAAATATCTATTCATATATTGCTTGTGTTTTATACTTATTCATATTTATTTTGTTAATGAAAGAATACTTTTGCTTGAGTTCTTATTGCATGTGAAAAGGAAAATATTTTGGAAGTTAATGTTTTATATTATACAACAACGTTACGATGCGAAGCAGAAGGCATTTGCGTTAACACTGTACAAGACAATGGGGAAGCACGCTTATACTTTGTTACGTTCAAGTTTTAAACAAATTCCAAGTATACAAACTTTGCAGTCAGTTTTGCACAGATTACCTTTGTTCCCAGGATTGAACTCTTTTATTCTGAGACATTTGGAAAGTCTAGCTCCAAACATGTCAGTGAAGGAGAAAGTGTGCATTCTTATTTGGGACGAGATATCAGTACAACCCAAACTTACTTATGATAGTCGAAAGGATATTATATGTGGGTTTGAGGATTGGGGCAATAACCGAACGCAAAAAATCGCGGACCATGTATTAGTTTTCATGTTAAGAGTGTTAAAGTCGGGTTGGAAACTACCAATTTCTTATAATTTTTGTAATAAAATTACTAATGTCGCGCAATTAATGCGGTGCGTAAAAGAACATGTTGAAAAAGTACAAGAAGCAGGCTTCCACATTGTCGCAAGTGTTTGCGATCAAGGAACGACAAACGTAGCAGCAATAAAAAATTAGTACAACGTTCCAATATAAAACAAAATAAAGAAAACAGAGTGCAGAGTAAGTATATAAAAAGTCGAAATATAAAAAATAATTAAGGCAAAAAAACTTGGCGTGGCTGCACCAAAACTATAGCAGACATGTTTTATCTGTGCACGTGCGAGCTATTTTCAATTTATC
>NW_018023666.1:5224-10779 GCF_002006095.1 Pseudomyrmex gracilis | reverse complement strand
CAACGTCGACAAGTTATCACCCTTAAGTCGCAACCACATAGCATCACAGTTAGTTGCAAAATTAATAACTAACAAACTAAAGGAGATAGAGAAAAACGATTTACGCTATAATTCTCAGCACACCAAACTGCAAAATACCAGCCCGTTTTGAACATTCTAGGTTTTGTTTTTAACAATCAAATGTTTAAATAATAAAAATTATTAAACTTTTATTACGTGGTATTTTGCATCTAACTAATACAAAACGAGATCCGAAAACTATTTTGCTCTACCTTGTACCGTTCTCGAAATATTCAATTTGTTAACTTTCACTTTTTATCATAAATCGCAGAGTAGCCGATTGAAAGTACCTGCAAAATTAGTTTCAAGCTATCTTTTCTGGTTCTCGAGATATCCGCGATTTGCGAAAGGGACTATATATCGTTAAATGTAGAATATTAAAATAAGTCAAATGCGTATATTCGTCATAAGCTTTATTGTAAAACCGCGTTTTCAGGAACTTTCCAATCACCGAATTAAGGGTGATGGACATAGGTGGTATGACGCGAAGTATTATTATATTGTGCTCTTTCTCTCTCTCTCTCTCTCTCTTTCTCTCTCTCTCTCGCTCGCTCTCTCTCTCTCTCTCTCTCTCTCTCTCTCTCTCATCACATATTACAATTCTTGTCCTTTTTTTTCGTTCGCGCTCATACCGCCATCTCTTAGAAGCACGAAGAGATGCGGCACACATTCGGGCACGCATTCTTGGTCCGGACACAAACCGGCATAATAAATTTCACACACATTTTCGTCTATCTTCCATTATCTCCGTTCAGAAGCTACAAACGAAAAAAACGCAAGAATACTTTTTTCTTCATTTTTTTAACGCGAATCGAACGAGTCCAAAAAGAAATCGATCGGTTCAGTTGTTGTTAAGAAATGACTGATTACAACTCTCCCCTTCACTGAAATGCCTGAATCTCGCGTATATAAGAGGCACAGTGTGCTCGCGCAGTTCGACGCAACTTCGTTGCGCGTGAACTTGGCGCGAGGCACTACCGTGCCTCTTGATTATCAGATTTGCATTGTCACGTATAAGATGCTTCGGTATCCTCGCGTACGTCTGACAGAGATAGAAACAGTCGACACTCGAGTGACGACCCATTGCAAAATATTCTCGTATCGTATCTTGCTTGTCACATGCCACGTCATCAAAGATAAAAATGGAATTTGGAAGTGCTTCATTCGGCGGAATCACATCGCTATTATTAGAAAAGGTAAAGTAACCAATTTTATCTACTGATGAAAGTGCACTCTCTAGATATTGATATTTTGGTTGTTGCAACAACTTTGAATACACGTACACGTTCTCAAAGCGTACACCGTGTGGACTTTCAAGCAAGCTTAACACTAGGTTTGTCTTGCCACAATTCGAAGGACCGCACACAACACCGCGTATAGTAACCGGTAGCATTATTCCATGTCTGCGTATTTTTTTGTCGGACATTTGTCGAGTTTTGCTGTCGAAATTAGTTACTTTGATTACCTTAGGTTGCCGCACAAACTGCATGGTTTCTTTGCAACTGTCTTGCGATAACAAGTAGCACCTATTTATAGTGACGCGTCGAGCATTTCTACTCAGTCGACTCAGAAGACCACTGATGTCAAACGTATGTTGTAATCTATGTCAGGTCGTGGATTGTTAAATCGCGTGATAAACGCTCTTCCCGTTGAATTACATATTCCTGGTTACCAATTTTGTGGCCCGGGAACGCGTTTAGAGAAACGATTAGCTAGAGGCGATCGGGGAATTAATCCATTAGACGCGGCTTGCCGTGAACACAATATAGCTTATTCGCGAAGCAACGAACTCGCTGATCGACACGTGGCTGATAAGATACTCGCTACAAAGGCGCGCGATCGCATTACAGCGGCAAACTCGAGTCTCGGTGAGAAAGCCGCTGCGACCGCCGTGTGGGCGGCTATGAAAACAAAGACAAACCTCGGCATAGGTTTGAAAAAGAAAAGCAAGTCAGCAAAAAGGAAGCGAATACTTCCGATTGCTAAACGCGGTAGTGTGTTACCGGTCCTACCACTGCTGGGTGCTCTCGATGCACTCGTTGGTGGAGCGGCGGGAGTTGCAAAAACGGTAAATGATACAAGAGCTGCGCAGCGACAGCTCTAGAAGAAGAAATGCAGCGTCATAATCACGCGATGGAAAGTCGGGGAATTTATCTGACTCCGTACGGACGGGGACTTTCAAAGAAGAAGAAAAAAAAACGCTGAAAAGACATTAAAAGTACCTACAGGTTTAACAACAAATATGCAGTTGGAACAGCTAGCTAAGCGCATGCGCATACCTTTCTTTAGAGGTGTTTTTATGCGTAATACCTTACCGAACGTAGTACGTCATAACGAGAATGGTATCGTCAATTTAGATGATACAAATGCCGTTCTGTACCATATGTACACACATTTCCGTAAAGCGTATTACGGATGTGGTGTTGTCGTACCGTTTCTCACGATTTCCAACTTTCTGCAATGTGGTCCTTTAGTGGTCATTGATTGTTTGCGTCAAAACGAGGCGGTCAAAAGTGCAACCGTCGATGTGCGAATTGAATTCGATTGCAAAAAAAATATACCAGCAAATACTACAGCCTATTGTCTCATTTTGCACGATCGTGTTATTGAATACAATCCGTTAACCAACGTAGTGCGCAAAATTACATAAATTGCAACATCAGCGCTTCTCCCCTCTATAATCTGAAAATCGTTTAAGAGCGAAAGTACTTTACGATAGATAGCATTTGTCTTTTGTTGGTCACACGATTACGTCAACATGNTTGTGCCGACGTTTGTNGACCTNCAAGGATTTGTAGTCGGAAAAAGATTTATTGTCAAGGAAGTAGCGGTATTGCGAAAGGGCACTGTTCTCTCGCATTACATTTTTGGAAGTCCCTTCCCGTGGAGTCTACTCGCAAGATCAGACAGATCAGCAGCATTCTTGGCTGATGATGTATCATCATGGTCTGCGTTGGAAGGATGGAAGTGTTGCATACCGCAGAGCAAAGAATTTGATTACAACAGCTATTTGCGGCACCGCAGAAAATGATGACGACGCGTCTTCACTCGTCTATGTTAAAGGTCCCGAAAAATGTAACTGGCTAGCTGATATTCTTGATAGTGACGTACGACATGGATTAATTATTAAAACATTGAATGCTGATTACGACGATATTGCTTCTTTCAATAAATTGAATGTATTGAATTGTCTACGATGTGAAAAACATGTGAAACATTGTGCATTACAAAATGTATTTACAATATTTAATTGGTGGTCTAAACGACAATAAACTGTTATACAAAACTGTTATACAAAACAACTTTGTACATTTACTATCCTTCTCCTCCATAGCATATGTTTATATAAATTAACGCGGTTGAACATGGTTTTATAACTGAACGCGGTTTGTTTATGGTTCGATTATAGTTGAACGTGGTTCAATTATGGTTGAACGTGGTTTGTTTATGGTTCAATTATGGTTGAACGTAGTTTGATTATGGTTGAACGTGGTTCGATGTTGGTTAAACGTGGTTCGATTATAGTTGAAAATGGTTTAATTATAATACGACCGAGGTTGAACGTGGTTTGTTTTGCGGTTTAATTGTGGTTACACACGGTTCAAGTATTATTGAACATGGTACAATCGGGATTAAACGTGGATTGATTATGTTTCGTTCGACATATTCTTACACATATATGTGTGATTATATTATGTTTCGGAACACGGTGCGAAGTGAAGCGAGTAAGACGAGACAGTTGTAGAATTGCAATTTCATATCATATGTGTAGAACGCAGTGCAAATCAAGACGAATATGACTAATTGTAAGTTGCAAAAGTTGTTGGCAAGAAATAACAATGACAAAGTATACATATTTTATTACTTAATCTAGTTCTGTGTATCGAGAGAAAATCAGAGTTGGATTAGACAACAGGTTGCAATAATAAAGAAATTATTTGTATAAATTAATTCATTTATTATACACTAATATATACACAACGTTATAAAAATAAGCATTATATAAGTATACATATTTATTATGCGTATATTATAAACTGTAAATAAAACATTAGAAGTAAGATATTATAAGTAAAAATGTAATACAAATATAACAACATATAAAACTACTATAACAATAAAAAGTAGCACATTCTGCTGCAATATGCTAGTATCTTCGTCCGATTTCTCATCTGCTTCTTGTATTTCTTCGGATGAATTAATTGAATTGTTCCGTGTATATGTTCCGTTGATGACTGTGTTTATGTAATCGCGTCCTTTGCAAACAATTAGAAACGGACAGTATTCAAACCACTTTGCATGTTGCTCCCAGGAAACATCTTCTGGATTCCAATCTCTCAATTCTCCTCCGCAATAGTAACACAACGTCTGATCATCTCTCCCCGTGTAATAAAATCCAGCATTTGCAAGATCTTGTTTTGTTTGTTTTGATGATTTTGGCCATGCTTCAAATGTATTGATTCTTGCTTCATAAGTGCCAAATTGTGGATATTTCGGTTTCGACAATATTTTGTTTAATATTCCAATGTTCTCGGTAGCATCATCCAAATCGGAAACGGACATAAAACACGTGGATTTCTCGTCTGCTTCGTCCATATTTTTCGGAATTGTGCTAGAATCCACACAAATGGCTACGTTGCCGTAGGATAAGTTTTCAACAAATCGACATCGTCTGGACCACCGTTGATGATCGGCCAGTGGATTGTCATTCGTTTCCCATTTGCTTATTTCAAGTTTACATTCGAAACATTTTACCTTATCTTCTTCGCCCGTGTAATAGAATCCAGCTGCTGCCAGTCTTTCCGGTGTTATCCACGAGCATGGCCAATCTTTAAAACTGGCTAATCAAACAGATTCGAATCTATATTCTTCTTGACAGTTCTCCGGAATACAAGCCATTCTGATGAATATACAATTCTCTTTTTTATCCCTGTAAACTGATGGTTAAACGCGAACTTNGAGCTCTTAAATACTACTGCCCCCACTGTTTCTTTCAATTGAATTGGACAAAAGATAGCCCCTTCTCTATTGAAATTGTGATTAATTAGCAAAAAAAAACGAATGTTTACTTTATGCATATTGTAATTTTATATCTTTGCAACTTACACGTTTTTAGTGCATCATCGCATTGCACATATCAGCACAATTCTCTTTATCTCATAGCACAGTATTGGGACAAGACATGAAGGAATAAATTTCTCATTTATTTAATATTTTATTTAGTATATTATGTACAGTACAAAAAAGCGCACAAATATATTTCATTCTTTGCTACCATCGCTCGTTTACAAAAACTTCACCTTCTGCTTGCAACAGATGTCTATTCTCCATGAATTCCAGTATANATGCTCTGCAGTTATAGGCTGGTCCATCGATTTTAAACAGTAGTTTAGCGCATGTTACACAGTTTGTCCGGAAAGTTCCCGGACTACGTGAATTAAAAATCGAAAATGAAAGATATGGTTTATTAAACAAGTTTACACTTCAAGGTAGTC
>NW_018023666.1:0-4429 GCF_002006095.1 Pseudomyrmex gracilis | reverse complement strand
AGTAGTTCCAGCGTTGACCGCTCGATAGCGCCGCTTACCCGCGCTAGAAAAAATCAGTCCGGGAACTTTCCGGACAAACTGTGTATACAGTGCATTGCCCAAAAATAATGTGCTGTACAGGGAATGCGTATCCGTGCATACAACGAATAAATCTATTGGTCCTTGTCGTTCGTAACATTCCACACATATTCGTCGTCGTGGTATGCGTTGCTCCAGATAGAACACTCGCACCTCTGGATCGGCAATATGGAGACAAACACAATGGAGCAGATCGTGATAGGTCTCTGGATGATCTATTGGTCGAACACCATCAATCGAAATAATCCTCTCCTTCTTCCATCTCGTTCCATTCAGCTTCTGGTGGCAACTTCATAGTCTAAACAGCGTATACAGACATATACCATTAGATAAATAGCAATTCAATAAGCAATTTGTCAGATAAAAACAAACGCAAATATATATCAAATTCGGTACTTACGTTGTGAAATTCTTCAGTAGTTTCTTTTTATAACACTTTGTAGTTAGAATCGATTGATGTGCGAACGTGAGACAGGATTTCTTAAATACTAATTACCCCCACCGCTTTATCTCATTTGATTGGACAAGAGATAGCTCCTTCTCCAATAACGATTTTGATAATTTAGCAAAAAAACAAAAATTATATTTTGATGTTCAACTACATAGAATTATACATTTGCGCGTTTTCGGCATGTTTGTATGTAACATGATCCATAGTGATGACTAGCATGATGAAAGCAAGAGATGCTGTCTTGATGTAACAAGATGCGGAAAAAACCAAGACATTTAGATGTTTCAACTGCATACGTATAAAACATCTGCAATTAAAGCTATCGAAAAAACACGTGTTCCAATTCTACATTCGCGAGTTTTCAGCACGTTCGTCTGTAACATAATCCGTTGAGATGAAGAGCGTCTTGATGTAATAAGATTCGTACCTTTTAGTTTTATACGCAGTTAAGTATAAAATAATCGTATAGCTGCAGTGAAATAGATAGACCGTGTACAAACGTTGCAGTCTGATATACTTTTAACACATACAGACTTTTAACACATTTAAAGGATGAAGTATAACAAGAAGCGACTTTTGACGAGTCTCATCAGTCTCACTCAAGTGTCATCAAGTCTCTAGACTCAGTCTCAAGTACATCGTAGTATTCAAAAGTCTATAGAAATTATAATATCATGGATATTGTGCGAGAGTGCATCCAGCACATGACCATCGTTCAGCCAGCTGCATCTCACCTACATTACACAGTAAATATGTTGGTCAAGAGCATTTAAAAACTCAACACCCAACTGCACCAATTGCAGAAATACGACCCGGAAGTTAGGATGGGATGGAGAAATGGAGCTCAGCTTCCCCAGCAGTTGTAGTATCGATAATATATCTCACATACTGCAAGTGTACACATTGTACATTGTACATGTTGCATTTTGTTTCAGAATGACGGCAACAGCTATCATGAGAGACTTGACAGGAGTGCTGCAGACACAAACAACCCGCTTTGAGGAAATGGAGGGTATGGTAAACCAAGTCATTGGATATCTTTATGCTTATGCGAATATACCGCCTCCAAGTAAGTAAAGATGACAGCAAAAAATACATGTATTAGACAAGTGATATAAATGTTCTTTTTTCTTGTTATAGATGATGATGAAACAGAAGCAATAGAAATAGAAGTAGAATAGTTTTTTATATTAATTATGTTTACTACTTTTATAGTTTATTAGTTTATAATGTTATCATACAAATATTAGTGTATAATATAGTTTATAATATAGTTTATAATACACATTTGTCTAAGTTTAGAAATAGAATAGTTTTTATATTGATTTTAATACTAATAATATTTTGTATTCTTTTATGTGTTAATTAAGTATATTGTATTCGTTTTTTTCTGTATTCTACTTTTTAAGTACACTAGTTTATAGAAGTATACGCGCACATCGCGCATATAAGAAAAAAACCACTAACACATCACTTAATGTAAATTTGCCGAACAAACTTCCATGGCACATGTTATAATGAATAGTTTTTATAGTAACATTTAATACTAATAATATTTTTTAATTAGATTTTAATACTATTTTGTATTTGTTATGTGTCAATTAAGTGTATTATATTGGTTTTTTTCTGTCTTATACTGTTGTAAGTACATTAGTTTATAATAAGTACACGCACACATCGCGTGTATATAAAAAACCACTGACACATCACATCTTATGAAAATTTGTCGAACGAACTTTCATGACACTAGTTGTACTAGATTATAGTAATTTCTCAGTTCTAATAGTTTATAAATTGTAATAAGTTTATAAATTGTAATAAGTTTACACTGCACACTATATTGAATAATTTTATATATTATATATTATTCTGTGTATTCTGTTTCGTATATTGCTTCTACTTATGCCGTATATATTATTGTATAATAAACGAATTTGTTTGTACAAACAATATCTTTATTACACCCCTTGTCTGATCCAAATGCGTCCTTGCAACACAGAACTAGATTAAGTAAAAGTATATAATTCATCGGTGTTATTTCGTGCTAAAAAACAAAGCTCTGCAACTTAGTCACATTCATCTCTCTTTGCACTACGTTCTACATATAATATAAAATTGCAACTCTGCAACTCTGCAACTTTCTATACTCGCCTCGCTTTGCACTGCATTTTCATCATCGGAATAAATGCTACACGTCTCACAACATTTAAACATTGTTGCGTGTAAATAGTATGTACAAATATAAATATAATAAAATCTGAATATAAAATTGAAGATTACGTCTTTGTTATTTCTCTCCCAAACTACAACGTCGCTTGCACCGCGTATTATGTTACACTATATCGTTACACTATATACAAATTATGCGGTTTCTAAATCAGTGACTCCGCATTTTTTTAGAAAGAAAATACAAAACTGCATTTTACACTGAATCATACTCGTCTCGTTTCGCACTACGTTCTACACATAATATAAAATTGCAACTCTGCATCTTTCTATACTCGTCTCGCTTCGCACTGCATTCTCATCGTAGAATACAGACGTCAACACATTGTGTGGTTTCTTAAAATATATTGTTTGATTCTATCCATTATATAAAAAGTACATACCTTGGAGTCGCCATATTGTCGCATCGCCATACTGTCATCGGGGCCTGCCGCCATATTGTCGCGTGACGTCACTTCCTGTGACACCGCCATATTGCCGTGTGACGTCATCGGGGCTGCTGCCAAAGTGACGTCATTTCTCGCTCCGCCATATTGCCGCGTGACATTATATCCCGTGACGTCAGAGCCACGCCCCCGCGTGACGTCATAGTGACGTCATTTCCTGCGTGGCGTCACACCCCCTCCCCTGTGCGATGACGTCATTACCCTTACCCCTGTAACGTCACGCCCCGCGCCCCCTTCCCTTCCCTGTGTAACGTCACCTCTCCCCCTGTGACGTCATACCCCGCACCCCCTTCGGAGCTCCTGAATTAGAACCGGCCTAGTATCACTACTCATACAAATTAATAAACAATTTTGCAGTTTTTGTGGTATAAATTTCGAATTTGTCCAAATTTACTGGAAAACCACTTGCAATTACGTGTAGGATATTTCCAAACTTTTCTACGAGTGTTTGATTGATTTTAAGTACATTGGAAATAATCGCAGGATTCGAAAAAAATCGCCTAGCAGTATTACCATCATTGGTGGTACCGTATCCGTGTTTCACAACATCAACTGTTATAGATAATTGCGATTGTAAATCATCTTAAATTTGTTTCTTTCTATTTTGTTGTAAAATTTTATTATATTCTCTAGCACAACTTTCCTTAAAATCTAAGTTATATGAAATGTGCAATAAACATTCCATAAATCGTATCCAACAATGAAGAGTGGATAAACCAAGCTTGTAAAGTTCTTTGTTCATTTTTACGTCTTTTATATATTGTTAATCATTCATATGTTTTGGACTTATTCCACAAATATTACAAGATGTCGTCGATTCCTGGTCCGTCAACACGTTACATACTTTTCCATCAATCATAATACAATATAAAGTATGAGTAACTTTGAAAGATTTAACGGAGTTTTCTACTGAAGGCTGCAGGTTATTAATTTTATGCATGTAGAAATTGTAATCTTCTAAAATGTTGGATAGTGTTTCTTTAGCAAATTTAAATTCAAGTGGTCTGCAAAATCTTACAGATGATGGTCTATCATTTCGCCATAAAACGCGACTACTATTGTGACTATCTGTCAATAATAACGGCACATAACATATTATAAACACTGTACTGTCAGACATAATTTTAGTACTGTCGGTATCGTTATTTGTTGACCACTTTTGTTTAAAATTTTGTTGGTCAGAAGCACCATCTATTCCCTACTTTCCATGTAAAATTAACTCTTCAGT
>NW_018023665.1:4950-10859 GCF_002006095.1 Pseudomyrmex gracilis | reverse complement strand
TATATATATGTACACGCTTAGTTTCCGCACAAACATCCTGCGAATGGCTCGTATCGGCCTTACATATTTCTGTTGACAATTTCACGAGCGTTAAATCTTTTAAATAATATATATTTTATTAATTATAACAAAACCATAGAAGTAAATATCAGCATGAGTTAAATGCAACAATATCAGTGTGTCTTATTTGCACTAGTAGACACTGTGTTTAGTGTTTCACCGAGACTTTCGAAAATCGAGACTCTTGTCTCGTCTCACGAGATTAGACGAGATCGAAACTAAATTTTGACGACGAGACAAGATCGAGACGAAGCATCGAGACTCTCGTCTCGTCTCGATTTATGAGTTTTTATTATATACTTCTCATGTGTCAATATGTAAATGTTTTCGAGAGAAAATAGTATTAATAATCTATTATAAATAATGAGAAATAGATAAATAATGCGTAAGTAATTGTTTGGGACTTAGATTAAAAAATGATCGGCGGCTAAACATGAAAATAAAAATGTTCTGGACATTCGAGTTTATAATTAATTTTAATTACTTAAATCTGTTTATTAAGATTTTTACTCACAAAATCTACAAAGTACCTACAAAGTATAGATATATTATAAAAAGTATTTATTATTCGACAAATTCGTCAAAAAGGTGGCTCGTTAAGTCAGAAGATACTCAAGAATTAAGACATAGCAACATACGAGCAGATTTATTATTGAACCGATTTTAGTGTTTCCTTATAATAAGGCCCGCCTTAGAAAATAATCGTTCTGTTGGCACTGATGTTGCAGGAATACTAAGAAAATCGCGCGCTATCTTTGCTAAGCATGGATGTCTGATTATTTTTCCACCACTCGATAACGTCGACGTCTTTGTTAACTCTACCGTTTCCTAAATATGAATCTATTTTGTTAGTCCATACTCTTTTGCACCTCTTTGCTGGGATATGTTCGTCGTCGGGTTGTTCTTTCTTTTCCGGTATATAATTTTCATCGCCGCTCATGAGGATAAACAAATTGTAAATACACAACTGAAGTATCACTTAAATAACTTGTTGCATCGGAATAAAAATCCGAGAAATCACGCGGGAAACAGCGAGTAATACTAACCAATAATGCAGCAGAAACAAATGACAATAACAAATTCGCCGTGCGGCGCATCGAGATTATGAGACGAGACCGAGACGAGATCAATTGAGACAAGACTAAGACTTGATTATTGAGACTTTTTCGAGACAAGATCGAGATCAACTCAAATCTCGTCTTGTCTCGGAAAAGTGAAACACTAACTGTGTTACACAGTGTCGTTTGTATAGCTGGAAAGCATCCACGATATACTGCTGTACAACTTTTAAATTGCTTGAAATGAATATATTCTCCTAAGACAACAATCAATGACAAAGTTACTCAAAACTACTCTTTACTACACAATACAGCATATGCAATAATCACAAAAACAACGTTTATATTAACACACGCAGCGCACAATGTACATAGCAAAAGAATATATGAAATATTTTCTCATATATTTCTTTTGCTTTGACTTTTGAATAACTTTGCCATCCATTTTGGTATGAGAAAAATAATAATTTTACTTATTACTTACGAGACATATCGACTTCCATGGCATGACTTGTCTTCCACTTTTCTTCAGCGCTGCGCTTGTTTTTATCTTGGTACCTAAAAGATGACAAACGCGACGCGGGCGCGACTTACGCGAAACAATTAAAAGTCGCGTATGTGTCGCTGCCACGCTGTGCGCTGTATTCGTTTTCCGCAATTATTACATATATCATGTATTGTAGTGTATTATGCAGTGAAGAGTTGTGGCTTATTGTTGTCTATTTTGTAGATCATTTATATTAAATCTGTGATACTTAGTATCTGTGATATCAATCTGTGATTAGACTTGTACTACCGATTGATTGGACTTGTAATACTGATAGATTGATTGAAATCACTACGTGATTTTCTTGCAAGTCAATGTATATTCTGAACGTTAAACTTGCTCGATTAACAATAAAAAAGAAGTAGAAAAACGGTCTGTATCGAGCAAAACCAAAGGATCGTATTTTTTATTAATTGGAAGATAACATATAATTATAAATATAAATATAAATATAAACGTTTCGGCTCTAACTTGAGCCCTCTTCAGTATACAATAAAATTAATTAAAGATTAAAAAAGGAAAAATAATAACGCCATGTCGCAAAGGGGTGGAAATTGATGAGTAGTGTGAATATATAATCTTACATGTAGTCGCTCGTTGAACAATGGTAAGACTTCCTGAAAAGTCATGTAAATCAAAGTCCGCACAAATACACAATAACAGTTAAAACTCAATGTATCAATATAAACTCACATGTCTGAAGTCAAGTATCAAATGCTGAACAGAAGGTAAAGGCAGCCGTTTATATAGTATGTATAAGTCCCCACCAACGTAAAGAAATGAACAAACAAACAATTCCGTTGAGAATTAAAATTTGAAAGATTTAAGAACGTCAAGTAAATTAAAATAAGAATGGTCAAGCAAGTCAGTATCATTAATTAAATTGAAACCATGAGTCTGTTCTTTAATATGTATGGTTTCGGAAATTAGTCTTTTATAAAAATTCGGTTCATGGTCTAGAATTTTTGTATTTTTCCAATCAAATGTATGGTCAAATTCAAGTCTATGCATAGAGACAACCGAAAGTTGGGAGGAAGTTTTCATTGTTCACCAATGTTCCAATAGAGTTGGCTATCATTGGTTTGAAAAACAGATGGTCGTACATCTCCAATAACACCGACATACCTATGGATGAATTCTTAAATGCGATCACATTCGTTTTGTCATCTACTTTCTTTACTTTTGACGATGTCATCTACAGGCAAACATTTGGCACTCCCATGGGCTCACCTTTGTCCCCTCTAATCGCGGACATCGTTTTACAAGACATCGAGAACAAAGTTTTAAATAAATTTCATGGTTTATTTCGTTTTTATTACCGTTATGTGGATGACATCGTTTTAGCAGCTCCGGCGCAACATATTGATGAGATTATTAAAGAACAGACTCATGGTTTAAATTTAATTAATGATACTGACTTGGTTGACCATTCTTATTTTAATTTACTTGACGTTCTTAAATCTTTCAAATTTTAATTCTCAACGGAATTGTTTGTTTGTTCATTTCTTTACGTTGGTGGGGACTTATACATATAAACGGCTGCCTTTACCTTCCGTTCAGCATTTGATACTTGACTTCAGACATGTGAGTTTATATTGATACATTGAGTTTTAACTGTTATTGTGTATTTGTGCGGACTTTGACTTACATGACTTTTCAGGAAGTCTTACCATTGTTCAACGAGCGACTACATGTAAGATTATATATTTACACTACTCATCAATTTCCACCCTTCTTTGCGACATGGCGTTATTATTTTTCCTTTTTTAATCTTTAATTAATTTTATTGTATACTGAAGAGGGCTCAAGTTAGAGCCGAAACGTTTATATTTATATTTATATTTATAATTATATGTTATCTTCCAATTAATAAAAAATACGATTCTTTGGTTTTGCTCGATACAGACCGTTTTTCTACTTCTTTTTTATTGTTAATTTTATGAGCGTAGTTATTATATTATTTCTATTGCTCGATTAAGTTGAACGTCTGTCAGAAAACTTGTTCCAAAGTAAGTCAGTAAACTTATCTTACATTTTTTCTTTTTGTTGTTTACTAATTTAATTCTTTGTTTCTTGTCTTTTGTTTCTTGTCGTATATTGAAATGTGCGATTCACAAAAAAAATCAAAAAGAAGGTTTTTAGAAGTTTGGCTTAAGGATGACCGATATAAATCTTGGATACGGAAAGTACCGTCAAATGATAGTCTTTTTTATTGCATTATATGCAATAAAGATTTTTCTTGTAACACGCGCATTTCAAGACATGCGGATTCTTCGTGTCATAAAAATAATATTAAAGAAAACACATGCGTTTTCTTAAATAATAATAAGAATGTTAAACCACAAACTTTGGATATACATAAATTTCGAAAACAATGGTTGGAAATGAAGTAATTTCAACCATGGTTATGCGAAGTATCTCATAACAATAAACTATTTTTCTGCTCATTTTGTGACAACTATATGTCAGCAAGATTGTCAAGTATTTATGAGCACGCAGAATCCGCAGCACATGTACCTAAAGAAAAGAATGTTGAAAAAAAAAAACAAACAGATGAAGATGTAACTATGACAGACGAAACTTTATCATTCGAAGAGCGACAAAAAGCAGCGGGAATTAAATTTGCTGCTTTCATAGCCGAACACAATATTTCGCTTCAAACTGCGCCCGAAATTTTAAAATTCTTCCAACAAATAGGAAAAGATGTAAATGTATTACAAAGTATGACAATGAGTCGAATGAAATGTCAAAAGATTATTTCGAACGTGTTATGTCTGATTGAGACGGATCGTGTAGTCGACATTATTCAAAATACAAAATTTACTATTTTTATTGATGAAACGTCTGACATTTCTAATCAGAAATGGATGACGTTTCTTGTTTGGTACGTTAATCCCGAAACATTAGATATTCCCTCGCAATTAGTCAAATTAATTGATATAGATGCAAAAGATTGCAGCGCGGAAAAATTATTTGATGCGTTTAAATGTGAAATGTGGAAACTTAAAATTCCATTTTCAAATATTGTTGCTCTATCCTGCGACAACGCATCCGTTATGATGAGCAAATATTTGTCGTTTAAAACAAAGCTTCAGAAATTTTGCAAAAATTTATTGACATTGACATGTCCTTGTCATGATGATGTCCTCTGCGCTAATTGCTAATGCTGCATGTAGTAAGATTCCAGACTATTGCGAGGAATTCGTAAAGAAAGTAGCAACTTTTATTAATAGTAGTCCTAAGCGATCTGCTATTTTCGAGGAATTTATTGAATGCTTTGAAGAAACAAACAATAAAATTCTAAAGTTGTGCGACACACGATGGCTTTCTCGACATTTATGTATTGAAAGAATTTTAAAATCTTGGAATACTATTAATTATTATTTAACAGAAATAGTACCGAGTGATAAAACACAGACTGGAGGAAATTTATTATCTGTTATGCACAAACCTGATGTAAAAGCATATTTATTATTTTTGAAATATATTTTACATTTTTTTAATTCGTTTAATGCATTTTTTCAAGCTCTGGAAACAAGCATACAAAAACTACAACCGAAATCACTTGAATTGCTAAATATTATATGTAAAGATTGTTTAAATCCAGAGCTTTTACGTAATATAAATAATAATTTTGATTTTTCCGGTCAAGAAAATCAAAAATCTTTAAACAAAGTAAGCTTAGGAAGTGAGTGAGAAAAATATCTTGAAACATTAATCGAACAAGGACACGCAGACGTTGTTGCAAATGTTAGAGAAAATTGTTTGCAATTTTACGTGACTGCTGCCCCAAGTTTTTGTACACAATTACCAAAAAACGACATATTTTTATCAAAATTAAAAGTTTTTGAATCAAACTTGGCTTCATATAATAGTAATAGAGAAGCTTCGTTTAATGACGTTTCTTTTGTCGCCCAAACCTTCGGTGGGTTTGACGACAATAGTTTAAGAAAAGAATGGCTTGCTTTACATCAGAGTTTAACAGAAACAGAAAAAAAATTATTTGTCAACATTAAATTTTGATGACATGTGGAAACAAATTTTCCAACGTACAGTCGCGGTCATTGAATGGTTTCGTGGACGCGGGAGGCTAGCGGTAAGAGGGACGGTATTCCCTAGCGGTAAGTAGCGCCAACGGGCGCCGTCCTAACTAACTGTAGCAATCATCTGATCCACAACTGCGTCGTATCGATAATGTCAATGCTTTCCTTGACTATTTGTGTCTCAAAACGTAAAACTATTGA
>NW_018023665.1:2122-3870 GCF_002006095.1 Pseudomyrmex gracilis | reverse complement strand
GCGCTGCAACATGTCGATAAAAAAAATTGCTACTATCTCTGGTTTTCTAAGCAAATGTGTACACAAAACGTATTATAGATTGTTTGTGTCATGTAGGCTTCCAAATCAAAGTCTACCAATAGTCTCATTACATTCTTGAATGCTATATCTATTCCAAACACTTTTTGGTTTTTATGCCTAACTCTTAACCTGTAAATGTCAATACTATAAAAGTGGAAGTGATTGTAACTTTAAAAATTTCTAACATGACATGTCAAAATACCAACGTGTAAATGAAAACTGAAATGTGCACGTGCACGTAGTTTAGATGTTGTTTTTATATATTGTGTTGTATTTAGTTGTGTTATATAGTGTGATTATTTTGTGTTATGTGATTCTTTAAACGTTTAGAATATCATCTGTACTNACGTGAGTATAGAAAACACTGCCAACACATGCTGGCAACCTATTATCTAAAAAATATTAAAACAAAGTCGGATGCATCTTTTTGACTCTAAAGTTGCTTAGTCTTTCCTGCCAGAGGCGTTTTTGAACGTGTGCTGGAGTAAACCTTATTATAAACTGTCAATGCATGCTGACTTTTTCCAAAATAAGTTTAATAATGTCACATGCATCTTTTTGACAGTAAAGTTGCTCTGTTTTTTTTTCCCTAAGGCGTTCTTGTAAACGTGTGCTGGAATATTAATTATTATGAAACAGTTTTGGTTGACGTGTGCTGGCTATATTTAAAAATTTATAATGCCAGAGGCGTCTCATGTGACATAAAATTGATTCGTTTTTTCTCCCAGTGGCGTTTTTGTAAACGTGTGCTGGTGTAAAACTTATTAGGAACTGCCAACGCATGCTGGCTTTTTTCTAAATAAGTTTAATATAAAATAATGTTACATGCATTTTTTTGACAGTAAAATTGCTTTGTCTTTCTTCCCAGAGGCATTGTTGAAAACGTGTGCTGGTGTAAAACTTATTATGAAGCATTTTATTAGTTGATGTGTGCTGGCTATATTTTAAATTTATAATTCCAGAGGCGTCTCTTGTGACGTAAAATTGCTTTGTCTTGTCTCTTAGAAGTGCTTTTGAAAACGTGCGTACTAATAAATATAAAAGTTTTCAAAACAACATATGCTGGCTGTGTTTTAAATTGTGCCAGAGACGTCTTTTGTGATATGAAGTTTCTTTCTCTTTTCTCTCAGAGACATTTATATAAACGTGTGCAAGTATACTTATAAATAGGAAGTATTTATAATTATTGTGTGCTGGCTATGTTCTAAATTGTAAAAACGCCAATGGCGTTTTTTGTAACATAAAGTCTGTAACATAAATCCTTTGTCTTTTTGTTTGCTCAGAAGCGTTTTTCAAAACGTGTAGAAAATGGTTTTTAAAGCATTTACAAGTGAGGTGTTCTAGCTAGGTTCTAAATTTATTGTGCCAGAAGCGTCTCGTGTAGCATAAAAGCTTTACTTTTGTTCCAAAAACGTTCTTGTTACCGTGTGGTAGTGCATTAAATAGTATGAACATTTACAATCAATTTGTGCTGGCTATGTTCAAAATTTCTTGCGTCAGAGACGTCTTTTTGTAACAGAAATTTGCTTTTTTTTCCCCAGATGTGTTTTTATAAACGTGTGCTGGTTATGTTCTAAATTTATTGTGTCAGAAGTGTATCTTGTAATATAAAGTTGCTTTATGTTATGTTGCTTTATCTTTTTTTTGTCTCAGAAGTGTTTTCGTTAACGCGTGATAGTGTATGTTAA
>NW_018023665.1:0-1157 GCF_002006095.1 Pseudomyrmex gracilis | reverse complement strand
CATCCGTGTTCATCCGTTTTATTCTTGTACATTTTGATGGCCGAATACTGAATCGCGTCTCGAGAGCAATTCAGTATGTATATGTAAAGCTTTCTGAGCAATGTAAAATGTTTGATGACATTCATAATTTTTTTTGTAGTAATATATCCAAATAAACCTAATAATTAATAACATTTATGTACACATATGTGCGTTTAAGAAATGTATGTGTTCTGTATAGTACTGCAGCGATCAGTGTGCGTTATTCTTCATTAAAAAATAATTATACACAAGAAAATAGGATTTTTCAACACTTTCTATTTTTTATTTAAGGAATATTTTTGCTTCGTAGACTTGTTTCATACACATCATATTTTGTATTATGTATTAGTCAAAGAAAGTTACTTTTCATAAGTAAAACAAATAGAAAGTGCAAAAAAATCTATTTTATTATGTGTATTTGTTTTTATAAACAATAACGCATTGCGATTGCTGCAGTACTGTACAGAACACTGTACATTTATTAAACGCATACATATATGTATATATGTGTTACATGTTACAATAATTGTTGAGTTAGAGTATACATAGATGTTATAATAATTGTTTATTTAATTTGCATACATACTCCAAAAACATTTTGAAACTGAATGTCATCAAACATTTTACATTGATCAGAAATTTTTACATATAGCTTTACATACTGAATTGTTAGAAACGCGATAAGCGTTACATGTAAGATCGAACCGGCCTAAAAGCACCGAGGTGGAAGAAGTACGCACACAAGTGAGAACCGCCGTCCGTATGCGTAATGTAAAGCTCGGTCATTTAGCTCGTGGAAGAGTGCAGATACTATGTTCCGTCTCTTTTCCACAAAGCCGACTATAAGACGAAACACAAGATAACGTTCACGATGCG
Source organism: Pseudomyrmex gracilis (assembly GCF_002006095.1). Lineage (NCBI taxonomy): Eukaryota > Metazoa > Arthropoda > Insecta > Hymenoptera > Formicidae > Pseudomyrmex > Pseudomyrmex gracilis. The sequence goes on along the minus strand of NW_018023665.1, from coordinate 260 downwards.
CGCTTGTTGCTGTATGACAATGTGAAATCTTTTTNCAGATTTACAATCTTGAAAAAAGTACTAATTATATTATTGATAATGATAAGACACCTCAGGATGCATTATATTTCTTTATTAATTACTAATACGAGTTAATTGTGATAATTTAATATTTTACACACAATATTGAAGAAACATTTCACATATATAAAAGACACTATATATAGTGTTCATTTATATATATTTTTGATTTGTAAATTACGAAAGAAATCTACATTGTA
>NW_018023664.1:9047-10819 GCF_002006095.1 Pseudomyrmex gracilis | reverse complement strand
CGTGAGTATAGTAAATACTACGGAAAAAGCGGTAACAATAGGCACACCGCATGTCAAATTGGAAGCGCTCGAAGAAGAGAGCGAGACAAGTAGTGAAATAGCAAACGTAAGCGTAAAAACGGAGAGGGTAACACGCCGCGAAAGAATAAAAGAGGCACTGCGAGTAAAGCATTTAAATAAAGAAGAGAAAGAAACATTGTACGAAGTATGCGAGGAGTATCAGGATATATTCCATCTTGCAGGGGAGCCGTTATCTAGAACAAGCGCGGTGAGGCATAAGATACCTGTGAGAGTTGACACCACTCCGATAAGCGTTAAGCCATATAGGTTGCCGTAGAAGCATAAGCAAGAGGTAGAAAAGCAGATCGGAGAAATGTTAGAAAGCGGAATAATTCGCGATAGTGAAAGTCAGTGGAACGCGCCTTTACTAGTTGTCCCGAAAAAAATGGACGCGTCCGGCGTGAGAAAATTAAGGATAGTCGTAGATTTTCGACGACTAAACGAGGCGACAATAAGCGATTCTTTTCCACTACCAAATATTGCAGAAATATTAGATCAACTTGGGAAGGTGAAGTATTTCTCAACTTTAGATTTGGCGTCCGGGTATCATCAGATACCAATGGACAAAGAAGACAGGGGAAAGACAGCGTTTTCATCACCGCATGGTCACTACGAATATAACAGAATGCTTTTTGGATTAAAAAATGCGCCGGCGACGTTTCAAATGTTGATGAATTCGGTCCTGATGGGACTGCGGGGTATAAAATGCTTCGTGTACCTCGACGATATCGTGATACACGGTGCGAGCTTGCAAGAGCACAGCAAGCGGCTACGAGAAGTTTTTGACAGGTTGCGGAAGTATAATTTAAAGTTGCAGCCAGATAAGTGCGAATTTTTTTCGCAAAGAGGTCACGTATTTAGGGCACGTGATCACCGAGAAAGGTATATCGCCGGATCCATCGAAAATAGAGGCGGTCAAGAAATTTCCGGTTCCGAAAAAAGCAAAAGATATACAGGCGTTCATTGGTCTGGCAGGATACTACAGAAATTTTATCGACTAGTTCTCAAAAATAGCAAAGCTGTTGACACGATTGTTGCAGAAAGAAATAGCGTTCGAGTGGGAGCACGAGCAACAACAAGCGTTCGAAAGTTTAAAAGAAAAGTTAATTAGTGCTCCATTGCTCGCTTATCCGGACTTCGACAAGGAGTTTATCGTGACAACCGACGCGTCGGGTTACGCGGTCGGCGCGGTGCTATCGCAAGGTGCGGTAGGTCAGGATCGGCCGGTTGCATACGCGAGCCGAGTACTGAATAAAGCGGAGCGAAACTACAGTACAACAGAGAAGGAGTTACTCGCAATTGTGTGGGCAGTAAAGCATTTTAGGCCTTATTTATACGGAACGAAGTTCAAGATTATCATTGATCATAAGGCTCTGGTGTGGCTCTTTAACGTAAAGGACCCCGGATCGCGGCTCGTGCGATGGCGTTTGAAATTGGAGGAGTATGATTACGAGATCATGCATAAAAAAGGGAAGGCGAATACCAACGCGGACGCGTTGAGCAGAGCTTCCGCGGAAGCATGCACGTGCGAAGCGAAGGAGAGCGAGAAAACGGAAAAAGAGAAGAGCGAGAGGCAAGAGCTAACCGAAGAGGAAAAGAGACAGATACTATACGAGTATCATGATTCACCGGTGGGCGCACACCAAGGAATAGCACGTACAGTAAAAAGAATAAGAATGAGGTACGACTGGCCTAAGCTGACAAGCGACGTG
>NW_018023664.1:0-8577 GCF_002006095.1 Pseudomyrmex gracilis | reverse complement strand
CGAATCGTACGGTGTCGAATAATTTGGTGTCGAATAAATCTGTGTCGAATCGAGCGGTGTCGAATCGTACTGTGGTCAAACGGAACCCGCCCCTCGAAATGCGAATCCTGCCAAAAAAATAAGTTGTCACGGAAAATAAAAGTACCGTTAGTAATTACGGATACGCCGAAAAAGTCTTTCGAAAAATGCGCGCTTGATATTGTCGGACCGTTACCGGTGACAAGTAGCGGAAATAAATATCTGCTGACGTTTCAAGACAGTCTCACGAAGTTTAGTAAGGCGATACCCGTTCCGAATCAAGAAGCCGCTACGGTAGCACAGGAGTTCGCGACGAAATTTTCGTCGCGAAAATTGTGTGTGAGCACGGGATTCCGGAAACGATTTTAACAGATCGAGGAACAAATTTTGTAAGCGATCTTTTTAAAAATGTTTGCAAGTTACTGCGAATAAGTAAAATACAAACGACAGTCTATCATCCGGAAAGTAACAGAGCGTTAGAGCGTTCGCATCGAACATTAGCCGAGTATATACGTCACTACGTGAATGAGGACCAGACGGACTGGGACGAGTGGGTACCGTACGCAATGTTCGCGTACAACACCACACCACACACGGCAACAGGGTTTACACCCTTCGAGTTAGTATACGGGAGGTGCGCGGAATTACCGACCGCCTTAACGAAACCACCGTCTCCACAATACAATTTGGAAAACTACGCGCAAGAATTAAAAGAAAGATTGCGAGCGACAAATCGAGTAGCGCGAGAAAAGCTCAAAGAAGAAAAGGAAAAAGCAAAACGTCCTTATGATAAAAAGACAAAGCAAGCAGCGTATAGCGTAGGAGAAAAAGTCTTGCTTTATAACGAGACACTGAGAAGAGGCAGATCCAAGAAATTAAAATCGAAGTGGATAGGACCTTGTGTGATAATCGCGAAAACGTCAGACGTGACGTATGCAATAAAAGCAGAACGGCGCACGCAAAATGTGCACGTGAATAGGCTGAAAGCCTTTATAGAAAGTTAAAAGTTAAAAGAATTCACCAGGTTGCCTCACTCATCGTCTGAAAGTACGATGAGGGGGTGGACGAAGGGCGGCGGGGGCCCCAAACAAATGACGTCCGAGTCATCCTCCGGGTTATCCTCTGGATCGGGGGATGCGGGCGGCGGGGGCCGCAAGCAGACGAAAACCACCTCCGGGGAGCCCGATGGTGAAGGCGGCGGACCCTCGGGGGTGTGGGGAGTCGCAGGGCGCGAAGGGGTAGAAACCCCGGACGAGCTCTCAGAACTAAGGGACGGCGACCTTGCACCGTCACAGGAGGACGACTCCTCCGCGCTCTCATTGGTACACGATGAGTATACAAATCGCGACATGGTGGACACTAACAACAGAGTTTTGTAGAAAAAGAGAAAGGGCACACTCATAGTTTCGGATACCGAACACTTACATTGGTTGTAGAAAACACAAAAAAAAAAAAAAAAACACCGATGTACTCAGGTCGGAAACAAACGTGGTACTGGTGCTCGTTGACGTGAAGAGACATGATCCGAAGTGCAAAAGACAGCAGAGCGTCTCAAATGTAGGTCCTAGAATTAATATAAGCGATAATAAAAAGAGCTTAGGTGACAGAGTAACGAACTCGGAGTACGACACTCGCGGTTCCACCTGTTAAGGGTCGTCTACAATGGAGAGTTTTAGACCGTAACAGTAAGAAATTGACAAATCACAATCGATTATTCTTCTGTACTTTGTCTGTGATTGGTCAATTTCTTACTATTACGGCCTACAACTCTCCATTGTAGACGGCTCTTTAGGCGACACCGTTCGCAATAAAAGTAAAGTGTAGTGTATAAGGCGTATTGTATAAAACATTTTGCTTGCAAGAAAATGTTGTTAGTAAAAATAATAACAGTACTTACTTTTTGCGTCGCGTGGAGTGAAGCCGGGGACCAAGAATACCACGTACGAAAGTTCCAACACAATCCCGGCTTGTACTACGAAAAGTACGGAACGATGCTCCACGCTAGCGAAAAGTGGAGACTAGTTGTAAGGTTAGACGTATCAACGGTATACACAAGAACGGAACGAACGGAACGTATGTTAGACTATCCAGCTAAGGCGTGCGAAAACGTGGCGATAACGCACAGGAACAGAGAACTGTGCGAGGGGTTTGCCGCGGAGTTACAACAAAGATTGCAAAAAGTGGAAAAAATAGTAAAACGCGTTAAAACTATAGTGGGAACACAAAAACGTCGTCGAAGGGGGCTGGTTAACGCAGTAGGTTCCGTCGCGAAAATTTTGTTCGGTACAATGGATGCCGAAGACGAGAAGCGAGTTTTGGAACAAGTAGAGTTGATAAACAAGAAACAGGCTGTTTTACAGCACGTGGTTAAAAATCAGCTGAAAGTGATAAACGCGACTATCGCTCACGTAGAAAACATTGAGGAGGTCGTAGAGAGAAATGAAAACAAGTTAAAAAACACGATGGTTAAAATAACACAAAAGGTAGACAGTTACGCGCAGCAAGCCGAACTTAGCGAGTATCTTATGGAGTTAGGCAGCATGATTACAGAACTCGAGTTTGACGTGGAAAATATCATGGGTTACGTCACGGACGTACAAGCAAAGTTTGCGCAATTAGAGATGGTACCCGTCGAACTAATAATAAAAGGCCTCCAGGACGCGAATAATTGGTCTGCCCACGGATTACATTTTCCATTCGTCATAACACTGGAAAATTGGTTAACGATAAAAGAGTACGTCACGGTTAGCGTGTATTGTAAGAACGCGAATGTGTATACCGTTGTCAAGTTTCCACTAGTAGCTCCGGTAGAGTATGACTTGTTGAGGGTAGTGCCCTTGCCGGTGCACGACCACGATAATGTTTTTAAAGTAGCAAAAGTAAAGTTCGAGATAGTTGCGATAGATGAAAATAAACAAACATACTCCGTTGTAAAGTCGCGCCAGCTAGAAAAATGTAAAAACGTTGGAGATAATTATGTCTGCGATAATATGGAATCGGTGTACAAGGTACACGCGGACGCACCATGCGAGGTGCAGGCATATGTTAGTAATTCAGGGGAATTTTCCAATTGTAAAAAAGAAACTATGATTTCGAATTACACGATATGGATAAGGCTAGAAAAAGCACGTGTATGGCTGTACTCAACCCCGAAAAGCGAGTCGGTGGTGATATCGTGCGAAAACCGAAAAGAAGCAACGGAAATTGTAAACGAAGTCGGAGAGATAAAGTTGTCGGAAAAGTGTAAGTTGGTGACGTCAACTGTAACGATTCGCACCAACAAGGTGATGAACGGTGAACAAATTAACACGTACTTGCCACGATTCAATCTTTCAGTGTTAAAAGCAAAAGAACGGGCGGTTGGTGAAGAACCGATTGTGTTAGAAAACATAACACAGAGTAAAACGCAAATTGAGAAAGTAAAGTCAGAAATAACGGAATTAACGGACGAAATAAACGAGAGTTCGTTTTTTTGAAAATCCGCATCTTATCTATCCGACTACGTCAGGTGTGACGATAATAGTAGTAATTATTGTACTAATTATATATAAAATAGTAAAAAATAAAGAAAAGGCGGAATTGACACGCGGCGCTGTGAAGTCGCGTAACGCGGAACAGCGTGAAAAGCGGCGAAACGCTCGCGCGCAAAACGCCGAGACCATCGCGCTGTAAGTATGCCGCGTAGTAGAATGTGTAAGATGTAAAGGTAGTGTAAGTAACAAGCAAAAAATTGCACACAAGTAGGTAAAAATTGTGACGGAAAATGTTACGAACATTTTCCTTTTTCCCGGAAGGGGGAAAATGTTGTGCGCCAATTTTTGTAAAGTAAGAGTTAAGGAGATGAGGCCATTGAGCAATGTGATGAGACATCACTGTCATTGCTCAATGACCTAGTTAAGTTGCAGGAAGGCAGCAGTTCTAGGAAGAACTGCTGGTTGCCACAGAGTGCGACACATCGCCGCATTGTCCGAAGTGCAACGCAGCATGTGTCGACACCGGCACCGGTAACTAGCACGGCCGTTGCTAGGACCGGTGGGCCTGCTGAATCAGCGCGATCGATCTACTATAAATCGATCACGTGGATGAAGCAGAGGAGAGACCGTGATAAGACTGCTAGCTCACTGTGTGGCTCCGCAAGCCGGAGAGTTTACCGCAGTGAGATACAGCCGTGTAAGATACAAAAGGAGTTGTAATCGGAGAAATAAAAGATAAGAATACAAGTTCGTGTTTTGAACTTCATCTTTATCACCCGACCTTTCTCGACGTCCAACAATGTATATAAAAATAAAAGATGCGCGGAGTTAACGAAGGAAAAAGATAAAATTAAAGAAGAAAATAACAATAAAAATAAAAGTCAAAAGANTATTTCTAAAAGGAAGTTTGAGTTAAATAAAAACAGTGATTTTGAAATTTTAGAGAAAAAAGANGAAGATTATCAATCCTTTCTTGAAATCCTTGGTGGGGGAAGTAACTAAACCTCACCTGTAATGATGCAAAATCCCGAAACCTATGCAGGGGGAAGTCTCCAAACTTCTCTCACAACTCCTCGAGGGGAAAGTATTCAAATCTCTCCTGAATCCTTTGAATCCGTCGATTGCGAGGAGGGAAGTAACCAAACCTCACTACGCAATTCGACCTTCTTTGATAAAAATTTAAAAGAGGGAAGATTTACCCCCCTAAAAGATATAAAATTTCCACGGGTCGGGATAAAAGAAACTAATAAACAAATTAATCAAGAAAACGATAAAGAGAACAGCTCAATCACTGCTAGTGAACTTATTAAAAAAATGAAACAGTTAAAATCTACTGTCTCTCAAAAATCTTTAAAAAATAAAATCTTTGTTAAACCATCTCCTAAAACAATGGAATCCGCGCGAGTTAAATCAGAAGAAATAATCGATAAATTTATGAGACATAGAAAATCAAAATATAAAGCAGAAGAATCTGAAGGAAATCAGCAAGAAGCCTCTCACAACGTCGATGCGACTCTTAACAAAGAAGTTTCCTCAAATTACAGAATAAATAAATGCCTGGTAGCATCTCGAGAAAGCATGAAGAATCCGATAGATTTTCAAGAATTATAGAGTTACTACGTGTAGATCATTTGAATAATCAAGAGAGAGACAACGTGATAAATTTAATAAAAAATAGTCAAGACAGATTTTATGTTCCGGGAGAACAACTAACAGCAACTCACGTACTCCGACATAGTATTAAAACCGTAAACGATCAACCGATAAATACTCGGCAATATCGATTTCCTCAACTTCATAAAGACGAAATAAATAAACAAGTTGGAGAAATATTAAAAGGAGGAATAATAAAACAATCACAATCGCCATACAATACACCTATATGGATAGTGCCCAAGAAAGAAGATTCGCAAGGAAATAAACGCTGGAGAATGGTATTAGATTTTCGCGCGTTAAACGAAAAAACAATTGGCGATGCTTATCCGCTACCTAACATTGTAGATATTTTAGATCAATTAGGAGGAGCTCAATACTTTTCCGTGTTAGATTTATCATCTGGATTCCACCAAATAGAAATGGATCCCGCAGACAGTCATAAAACCGCGTTTACGACTCCGTTTGGACATTACGAGTTTGAGAGAATGCCTTTTGGTCTAAAAAATGCCCCTGCGACTTTTCAACGATTAATGGACATTGTTCTACCAGGGCTGCAAGGACAGGAATTATTTGTTTATATGGACGACATTGTGATCTATGCCACTTCACTAGAAGAACACCAAAAGAAATACAATGCATTAATCGATAGACTACGAAAAGCTAACTTGAAATTACAACCGGATAAATGTGAATTTTTAAAAACGGAGGTCACTTATTTAGGGCATGTAATTAGCAAAAATGGAGTTCGCCCAGATCCGAAGAAATTAGAAGCCGTTTATCACTTTCCTTAACCAAAGACTCCTAAAAACATTAAACAATTTCTTGAACTCGCAGGATATTATAGACGATTCATTCCAAATTTTTCAAACTTTGCCAAACCATTAACAAATTTATTAAAAAATGACTCTCGGTTTGAGTGGGGAACCGCTCAAGATCAATCGTTCGAAATATTACAACAAAAGTTATGCGAAGAACCTGTGCTGCAATATCCAGATTTCTCAAAGCCATTTATTCTAACTCTATTGACGCTTCAGGAATAGCCATAGGGGGAATTTTATCGCAAGAAGAAGTAAACAAGGACAGACCGATAGCTTATGCGTCACGCACACTGACGGACAACGAACTGAAATACGACACATACGAAAAAGAAGCCTTAGCTATAGTTTATTGTGTCAAACATTTTAGACCATATTTATACGGGCGAAAATTCACTCTAATCACCGATCATAAACCTTTAATGTGGTTCAAAAACGCGCAAGATGCAAATATGCGAATACTCTGTTGGAGATTGAAATTAGCCGAATATGACTATGAAGTAATATACAAAGCAGGGAAGACAAACGTGAATGCAGACGCCTTATCCAGGAATTCAGTAAACCTTGACGAAGAAAATTGCAGAGTAATTAAAGATCAGAAGCGATTAAATCCAAATAAATCTGAAGATGCCGATCAAATTTCAAAATGGTTGGAAGACGATGACGAGTCAGAAGACGAGGAGTTTGAACTGCGTTACTCTGACGAAGAAATTGAAGAATCAACATTGGATAATGACGACGAAAGAAATTTCGAAAAATTTGACGATTCTATTGATCAAACAACCGTTGAAATTCGCAAACAACCAACAACAATCGATCGGAGAAAAACGCGAAGTCAAGCAGTTAAACGACGAAACCAGATCGAAGAAAGTGAAGAAGATCATCAAAGAAACGATCCTCCAAGATAAAATAAATAATGAATCGGAAATAGACGAAGAAACCGAAATCGAAGAAAATGACGAAGAAAGCGAGGAAGAAAAGGAAAAACAGAGACAGAAAATCACTAAAAAACATGAACTAAAGAAGAAACTCAAACCAACGATAATTGATATTCAGTCAATAAACAACTGTATCATCGAATCTTGCGAATTACTATTTTTGCGAAAAGACAATATAATATATTTCGTAGATATCAATGGAAATCCTTTAGATTCGGGCNCGCAAAAGTTGTTTGAGCGTAACGAATTGCCTAGTTTAGGAACTCTCNCAATAGGTAAAGCCAAACCCATAAAATATAAAAACCGCTACCATATGGCTCTAGCTGTTAGCAAAGGACAACGAGAAGGGCCTACCGAAACATTAACCTACATTACTACTGCTTTAAAAGACTTCTTAATCCAAGCTGAAAATTTAAAACTGGAAACATTAAGCATTGCAAAAACAGAACATATTAATAATGTCCTTTGGGATAACGTTAAATCTACTTTACAATTAACATTCATCAATACGTTCGTTAAATTAATTATATGTATCGGAACACTGAAATACCCTCCTAAAGATCTGAGACCGATAATAATAGAAGAAACTCATTGTTCTCCGACTGGAGGACATCGCGGAGTAAACAAAACATATAATCGTATTAAACATAATTACTGCTGGGAAAATTTAAAATTAGACGTACAACGATACATCCAACAATGTTTACAATGTCAACTAAAAAAGTTAGTTAGAGTAAAAACAAAACAACCTATGATAATTACTGACACACCTGGCTCAGCTTTTGATAAAGTCGCAATGGATATAGTAGGACCNCTGCCGGAAACCGAGAAAGGAAACATATATATACTGACTTTGCAAGATCAATTAACAAAATTTTGCATGGGAATACCATTACCAGATCAAACTGCCGAGACAATAGCCGAAGCTTTTGTAAATAAATTTATTTGTGTACTAGGCGCCCCTAAGGCCTTCTTAACCGATCAAGGAAGAAATTTCATTAGCGATTTAATGAGAAAGGTAGCAAAAATATTTCGAATCCGCAAATTCCGTACGACAGCTTTTCATCCGCAATCTAACGGGTCATTAGAACGATCACATCACGCATTAGGCAAATATTTAAAACAATACGCGAACGAACAAAAACAGTGGGACAGATGGATAGGATTAGCAATGTTCAATTATAATACTAGCGTACACGAAGCAACTAAACATACTCCCTACGAATTAGTTTTTGGCAAAATAGCACGAGTTCCTTCCAGCGAACCTCTAGTTTAGCATTAAATGACAAATAGGCAAGTTACGACAATTATTTGATAAACTTAGTAACTCAACTGCATAATATCCAGAAAAACGCTCGAGAAAATGTAATCGAGGCTAAAAACAAATCTAAGATCTATTATGATCGAAGAATCAATCCACGAATCTTTAGACCAGGAGATCAGGTGTTTTTATTAAAAGGACCTAAACCTGGTAAATTTGGAGACCAATACACCGGCCCTCACGAAGTTTTAGAAGTTCTAAACAGGAATAATATAAAAATCAGAATAAAAAAGAATAGCCGCATAGTACATCCTAATCGATTGAGAATATCATACATAAAACCTGGATCGATAACCTGATTTTGGATTTCAGATGGAGAATCGAGAAAAAGCGATAATTACCGTCATAATTTTTAT